>NW_021604699.1:2930089-2943440 GCF_004785775.1 Grammomys surdaster | reverse complement strand
TGTGTGTGTGTGTGTGTGTGTGTGTGTGTGTGTGTGTGTGTGTGTGTTTGTGAATGTACATTAGGGGGACAAGATAAATAATAGTAGAAAATGCTAAAATATCTAGATAGCCTTCATAAAATGCCTGCAACACAGATTTTGTTTTTGAGGCATAACTAATGTGTGTGTAGAGTACTAAGTACACAGAAGAGTTAACTGCAACCAGTTAGCTTTTGGTGTGCCATAGTCAAGGGAATTCCAGAAAGCACAATAGAAAATGTAAAGAAAGTGTAAAGAGGAGATTAGACTGCCAAGCCAATAGAAATGAGAAATCCATAAATAAAACAACAATATGAGGGCTGGATAGCTGGATCCAGTGCTCAGAAAGTAAAAAGAAGGTATGCCCAGAGCAAGCTGACTGGTGAGATCTGCCTCACTGGTGAGCTCTGGATCCAAATCAGAGACACTGCCTCAGTATGTAGGTAGAAAACAATCAAAGAAGACACCTAATGTCAGCCTCTGACCCTAGCACACACATGGTCATTCACATCCATATATACATTTTTAAAGGGGTTGGGGAGGTGGAGCACATTAAAAAAAAAATTTCCAAAATTCCAAAACTTCCATGTACAGTATACCTGAAAATACTGTCAATACCTGAAACACCTTCTATTTATTTCACATTACAAAAGCCCTTCTATTTATTTCACATTACAAAAGCTAGATAAGGGCCTAAAGACTTTCTGAAATACACACACACACACACACACACACACACACACACACACACACAGAGGCAAGAAAAGGGGAAAGCCAGGCATCAAACTTTTTCTAACCTCTCCCTCTAATGCAAGCAAGCTCTCTGTGGGAGGAGTCCACAAAGGTCAGAAGAGGACATCGAATCCCACAGAGATGGAGTAACAGGTAGTTGTAAGCCGTACAGCATGGGTTCTGGAATCAAGTCCAGTCCTCTGCAAAAGCAATAAGCACTCTTCATTGCTGAGCCATCTTTCCAGCCCCAAACCTCTTAATACATATGTAACAATGAATCCACAAAAAAATGAAAACCCCAAAGTTCTGACAGAAAATTAATCTAAAACTTTAGACCTAACCTAGCAGGTATGAAACATTCTCAGGTATTCAAAAGAACAAAATTTACTACCATAGACCTTTTCTGAAAGAATTATTCAAACACTAGATTCTAGAGTAAACAAAGTTGCGATTTTTGCTATGTTCTCCTACACCTAGCCAAGAGTTAGTTCTGCAGTTGAGAAAGAGGGGGATAGGAGGAAAGGAAGAAGAGAAAAGGCCGGGTCTGAGAGGGGCTGCTGTTCCTGTTGTAAGTTTTGGCCTGAATGGAAGGAGAGACAGAAACTGAATAAACACACATCCAAACATAATTTCAAAGTCATCACTATTTTAAGTGCCCCCAAGAAGCTAGATGCAGATAGTGGAAGGTGGTGACGCCCCACTCACCTCTACCACACCCAACAGAGGTCAACAATGAAAAAGAAAATGTCACTCACAAGGCTAGAAATTCTGCTACAAATTCATACAGTAAAGCACAAAACTTTATTACCCCAACTCAGAGGAAAGGATGGAGTCACAGATATAAAATCAATCAATTATTTAGTTAGTTAGTTAGTTAGTTTTATGTACATTAGTGTTTTACCTGAATTTTATGTCTGTATAAGAGTATTAGATCCCCTGAAACATGAGTTACAGATAGTTGTGAGCCGCCATATGGATGCTGGGAATTGAACCCGGGTCCTCTGAAAGAGTAACCAGTGCTCTTATCCACTGGACCATCTCTCTAGCCCCTATAAAATCAATTATAATATCTGGGTTTTTTTTTCTAAAAGCATTTTTGTTTTGAAACAGGATTTCACTCTGTGACCTAGAATTCACTATGCAGTGTAGGCTGACCTCAAACTCCTATCAATTACCCTGCTTCAGGCTCTGAGATTACAGGTAAGTGTCACCATTCCCATCTGTGTTCATTTTTAACATAATATCGTAAGCCATATAGGAACATTGTCTGTGACCTTAATTAATTAGCCTATATTAATTTTAGAAATTAATATTTATTATGGCATTTTCTTTTTTAATTATATTATTATTAATATTATTATTACTAGTACTACCACCACCACTGTCTGTACATTCAGTGTTCACCTGCATGTAAGTTTGTGCACCATGTACGTGTCTGGTGCCTGCAAAGGACATGGATCCTCTGAACTGGAGTTATGAACAGTTAGGAGCAGCTATGTGGGTGCTGGGAATCAAAGCCAGGTTCTCTGGAAAAACAGCCAGTTCTGTTAACAGTTCTTGAGGCCCCATTATGACATTTTCAAGCAGGCGCTTCACCCCTTGATCTTCTCTTACCCTCCCCTGAACCCTGTCAGCCCGCACCCTCTTCCTACACACTATCTCTTCTAATCCATATGTGTCTTTCACTCTGGGTTCCACACATGAGAGAAAACATACATAAATTTATCTGAGTCTCAATTATTTAATTTAATATAATGATCCACAATCCCACCCACTTTCCTAGAAATGATATCTGACAATCATAGTGTTTATTTTATTTTTATAATATTACCCCAAATCTATACACATACACAAAAGAAAAGACGCCTTTAAGACATCATTCGTGTAAAGGTTTGGCCTAGATGCAAAAAGTCCTTTGCCAGCTCTCAATAGGACAGAAGTGACCAGAACACCAATAGTTTGATAACACTAGATAAAAAGTATATCATGCAAACCTTTTTAATAACTTAATTATGACATTTACTTTTACAATGGCTGCTCTTGCTGAGAGCAGATGAAGACTAGACAAGCATTCTCATGTTTTTTTTTTTTTTTTTTTTTCCTGATCTGGTTTCCCAAGGCAGCCCCAGCTCCAGTTGTTTGACTAGACCAGTTGTAACGTACTTGACTACAGGCAACCTCAGACATACTCTCATCTAGCACATGCTCACAAACAAAAGGATAATTGGCTTCTTCTCTACTGGTATCAGCCATAGTTTTAACAGATGGTGCCATTAACTAAGGAAGGTTTGGTACTGAATAAAACTAATGACAAACCATATGTCAGCAACAAAACAGTGCTCTTGTCAAGGTTACAACACACTGGATTTTATTTATGTGTCTGGTTTTTTGATGGGGACATAATATAGTGCAATTACAGAAGCTGAAAGGACCACAGAACCAGAACAAACCCAGGAATGACTGAAAAACAGAGACAGATAGATACTCAGCTCCTTTCCAGCTTGTAAAGGTACAAGGCACACATACTAACTTCACACTTACAGCCCGGAGGGGCCCATCTCCATTAGTTATGAACTGTCTCCACCTTGACTACAAGCCTCAGACATTACTTAAAGTAATGATATAGCTCGTAAGACAGACACTCAATTTCTTTCTTCAGCAAAATTCTGTCTGTCCAGATGATGGTATTTTAGCAACTATGTACAAATTAATTCTTTGAGGAACAACAAAATATACTCAGGTTTAAAGTACCCTGAGTTATTTCTCTATTAAGCACTATCTCAGAAGCTGGGCATGGTGGTACATGTCTATAATTCCATCAATAAGAGGCAGAAATTAGAGTCATAGGTTGGCTCCATAGTAAAACTATCAAAGCAAAAGCTATCTCAGTAAACCATTGAAAAATAATTCAGGCAGACATTAGGTGTATCCAATATAACCTTATTGTAACAAAACTGACCAAAGAAAATGTTCAAAAGAAAATACACAGCATTATCTGTAGTCAGCTTTATCATAAGAATCTCACTCCTATAGAGCTATACTTCAGGCCAGATGGTGTTCTCTAATGTTAACAATGTAACTCCCAATGCCACTCTATGACATAAAAATCTATTGTAATCTACACATCATTTAGCCAGACAGCATAGTTAACTGTTAACATGAAACAGGGCTGGAGAGATGGCTCAGTGGTTAAGAGCACTGAGTGCTCTAACAGAGGTCCTGAGTTCAATTCCTAGCAACCACATGGTGGCTCACAACCTATATTCCTAATGGGATCCAATGCCCTCATCTGGTATATCTGAAGACAGCTACAGTGTACTCATATACATAAAATAAATAAATAAAATGAAAAAAAAAGAACTTTACTGACATCTTTAAAAAAAAAGAATGAAAAAATCTTGGTTAGAAATATATGGCCATTTCAACAAAGTAAGCGCAGGCATTTCAACAGGCAGAACAACAGGAAATGGGAAGCCAAGTCTAGACAACACACACAGACTACAATCCCCTCTAACCTCTAGACTTAAGAACAGCTTCCACTTCATCTTGTGCTGTCTCACTCAAGAACAAGAATCTTTATCCATGACTTCCAGGAAAGGCAACATGTATGTGAGGACACAGTGAATGTGTCCAGGAGTGAAAGTACCAGGGAAATGCCTTCCCACTACCCAAATTCAATGAACAGTTTTAGAGTCTCCATTTTTGAAATGAGATCACCACCATACAACTAGCAGGATTTGTCAGAAGGACAAGATGAGATAACACATGTAAAGCCCATGGCATCTGGTCAGGCAAAAGACATCCCAATAAATAGCCCCCAAATTCCTAAAGCTCACAGGAAACCAGGACAGCCATCAAAACCTCATTGTCAAGCATGGAGTTATGCAATGTTCATCCTGAATCGAACTAGACTTCATGACACTTCTCTGAAGGTTAGTTTTCTTTCCCATTTCCCTCTCGGCAGCATCTGAGAACCAACACGTTCAGCCTGATAAATTTTCCAACAAGCACTGAAAAGATGTCCAATCAATACGTAACAAACACAGAAATACATCCTTAAGACAGGACCTGAGGAGTGAAGGGCTTCAAACACAGCTTTGGAGCGTGCATTTCTCACAGTCTGTATTTATTTACAAATGATTCTCTGGAGCTCGAAGTCTAGTGTCAGACTTCCCTCTGACCTTGAAATTCTCCATAGTCAGCTCCTCTAGTTCCGCAAACCTGCATATGGGTCGATCTCACCTGTTTTTCCCTTCCTTGTGTTCTACTATTTATAAGGGAAATCTACAGAGACAAATCTTCAATAAAAACATAATTAAGATAGGCTTCTAAATAATGAAAAACGGGTTTTCATTATGCAAAAATGTTTCAACTTCCTAAGTGAATATCTTTTCCGTTTGATCTTAAGCCTATTAAAGGTTGCCTAAATATATAATCTCAGACGTTGCATTAAAATAACAGCATTTTAAAAAAGAAAAAAAAAAGAAACAGGCAAAACATGAGTGGTTTTTCAAGACCCTGAAGTTGACAGAGTAGAGGACAGTGAGCACCTGAGAAATGGAAGACAGTGGTGAATGAGTTCCATGATGCCCAAGCTTGACTTCTTTCCAGACTGAGCTGCAGTGAGGATACTTGAAAAGAAAAGGTTAGTAGACCAAAGGTTTGTGGTACAAGCTTGAGGTCCAGAGTTTGGGTTCCCAGACCCACATAAAAGCTGATCTACCATGATCCCAAAGTCTGGGAAACAGAGACAGGGGATCCCGAGGGTAAATTGACTGACTATACTAGCTATATAGGCAAGTTTATGTTTCAGTGAGACACCCTGCTTCAGTAAATAAAGAACAATTAAAGAGAACACCTAAAATCAACCCCTGGACTCCACAGGATGCTGAGATACACAGAGAAAATGCAGGTGATAGTGCAGACTTCAGACAGGGAACTGTCTGTCAGCCACAGAAGAAACGTGATGAATCATGGCCCATTGGATAGTACAAGGAAGGACCTTACCTTGGTACTAGGGAATAATCAGTCCTGACTAAGCAAAACTCCTATTCCATGCAAAAGAAACAAATGTTTCTAAATAACTAAAGCCAAGAAGAGAACTCAAGAATATGCATAAAAGGCACAAAAATACTTATAGGGAGAAAGTTACATTGATTTGAATCTAACATGCATGACAGAATAAGGGAAATGTTATCTCCAAATAAGGAGAAAAATCAGTACACAGGTGACCTAGAAATGACGCAAATGTTATAATTCAGACAAGAAATCTAGCATATTATTATAACTGTGTGTTAAATACATTGAAGTTTTATGTGCAGACTTATAAGATATTCAAGAGGATGGGAGACAATCCCAGCTGAGGCGCTAGAGATGAAACTGAGTTTTTCTGGTTCTTCGGCTGGCAGAGAGAACTCTATTCTTGAAAGGAGTGAGCAGGTCCTTTCTTAAATGATCAAATGTTCCTTTAACCTTTAAGATTGGGGATGGAAGGGCTAAGAGGTGCCCAAAGGATCCTGTGCCTAGATGTCATCTCCCTGGAACCACTGTAGAACAGAAACTCAATTTTTCCTTGATCAACAATCAGGATCATTCATTCTTGTGAGACTTCTGCTGTTGTTGCAGATCATTGCTGATTCACTGAGGTGAGAACCCAGCCAGCCAAGGAGCTGCCTTATCTTCTGATCCCATGGAACCATGGAGACTATCTCCCTTTCAGGGTCATGACCTCTCAGACAGCAGAGGTCAGTGTCGACATGGCAGAAAGTGGAAGTTGTGCCAAAGAGGTTTGATACTCACACTTTCATCAGTGTGAAAAGTTTCAGACATAAACAGTTAAGGAAAAGAAAGGTTATTTGTTCACAGCCTCAGAGTTTTCAGTCCATGGTCACTTGGCCCCATGTTTCCGTGCCTGCAATGAGGCAGTATATCACAATGGCAAGAATACACAGGAGGCTTTGCACCCTCATACTGGCCAGGAAACAGAAAAATACAGAGGCAGACAACAGGGTAGACAAGATACGTCCACCCTGAAGATATGTCCACAGTGATCTACGTCCTCAGGTAGGCTCCACCTCCTACTTTCCAGAACCTCCCAAATTAAAGCCACAGGGTAGGGACCAAGTCTTCAGTACAGGAGCAGTGAGGGAAGGGCATACACAAATTATAATGTGGATCGCTAGGTAAAATAGTAAGCAACTCTAATTTTAACCCGATTTCCAAGGCCACGAGTATGATTATTGGAGATAACACATGCAATGGTCTTTGATTCACAGTGCACACTACATCCTGGGAAGAAGCAAGAACATCCTTTCATGGTACTACCTCTCAACTAGCACTGTGCTATAGCCAGAAGGAATACATTGCAGGGTGCCCTAAGAGTGGAGAGGAGGAAAAACCATAGCAGAATAGATGACTATTCCAGTAACAATGTGTCTTTCCTTCCCTGTGATGGAAAAGGTCCAATATAATTTAACCACCAACAGATGGCTGGCTGCTTCCCTCAGAGAATGGTGTCACACCAGGGACTCAATGATGGGACTCTACAGTTGGCAGAGTAGGCCCTCAGCAGTAACATCGCCAGGTCGGCCTTATTACAACACTAACAATAGTCCTTATTGTTGAAGCCATGAATAGTTTTCCCACTGCCAACACAGCCATTTACTCGTGGGCCCGTTGCTCAAGCCCTAAGACGGAAAGGAAGAGGACCAACATGGAGACAGTGTGCTGCAGTCCTCCTTCCTCACGCCTTTCCTTCACATTCTCTTGTCACCGATCCTCAGTTATATAGAACACTATCAGTAAATGTCCACTTGTCACTATAGATTTTGATCTGTCCAATCTTCTCTACTCTATAAATAATAGGTAACCACTTATACTGCTACAAGTTCTGCCAACTGGGGGCATTTTTTTCACACTGTCTGTCATGGTCAGTCTTGTGAAAAGGAATGTTGGTGCTGTGGTGTCTAATTCTAAGTATACGAGAAAATCATTCAGACCCATTTGTAAACCAACTCAAGCTACTGTTCTTCAGTCAACTGTCATGGCAGCAACTCTCAGGAAGCCATCGCCGTGAGCAGAACAAAAGCAGAATGAAGTAGGACAGCAGCTGGCAGCAAAGGGTCTGTCTCATTCCTTAGAACTGACATCCAGACCTGATCAAGCTTGGTCTTCTGTAGACCCTTTCCCTCTGATAACAGACTGCCTACCATGCATAGCTAAGTGGGTCAGACATGGAATGAGGAACCGTTGGAGGGCGGACAGGGATGGGGATAATGACTGTACTAGAAAAAACTAAAAGAAATTTTTAAAATCATTAATTTAAAAAAAAACTTTTTTTTTCCAGCTAAACTCTAGTAGTCACCGATTAGTAGCTAAAAGGGCCTTTAGATTTGTTCTGTGTCCCCTTCTGTGCTGATGGATCCAAGCAGGCAGTAGGAGACATGGTAGGATTTCAAGCACACTCCCACACCAGGCAGAGAAGTATTTTAGCAAATTACTTCAGCTCCTTTTAAGACTCACATTTGTATCTATAAAATAGTATCATAGTGCTATCTAACCCACAGATCTCTTTGGAAGATTACATGCAGGTACATGTAAAACCCTGCACAGTGCTTCTTATAAGGCAAGGCCTCAGTGTTACATTAGCTACTATCACTAATGCCTGTCAGCAGCCCTCGTCTTCGGCAGCATTATGAAATCAACTTTTCCATTAGGTATTCCTACTGCTTTTTTAATCATGTTTAACCATCTGGCAACCCAATAACAATTATGTATAAGTAGTAAACATGGCAAAGAATAATATGGTGAGAGGCACTGGTTAAATAAATAGGACCTGGCTTTCAGGCTGCCAGTAACTCATTCACTGGCTTGGCACAAGCCTCCCATATATCTGAGCCTCCATTTGCTGAGTTGTAAAACAAGTCTGAGTTATGTGCTATCAAGACTTCTTTCCTCCATTATAATGTACAATACACTAACCATATCTTAGACTTAAGTTTTAAGCCTATTTGTATGTGGTCCTCCCAGATTTCTGTATGTATCATCCTTATCTAAACCAAACATCAGCCTACTTCCAAGGCACGTCAGAGGGGCTGCCGTCCACCAAGCATGAACATCAAACAGTTCCTAGAAGGTCCTTGAGATCAGCACTCAATCACCTCCCTTGCAAGGCTTTCGTTAAAACCTGATAAATAAGGGCTGGAGAGATGGCTCAACAGCTAAGAGCACTGACTCCTCTTCCTGAGGACCTGGGTTCAGTTTTCATTGCCCACATGTTGGTTAAAAATCATCTATAACTCCAGTTTCAGAGGACCTAAAACCTCTGCACACATGTGGTACACAGACATACATGAAGGCAAAATACTCATAACATAAAAATAAATAAAATCTCAAATGTAAAGATAGGTGGCTCAGTGGGTTAAGGTACCTGCTATGAAACCTGACTACCTGAGATTAAAACCAAAGGTCTACACGGTAAAAGGATAAAACAAATTCCCACAAAAAAAGAAAACGAACTCCCACGAGCAGTTTTCTGACTTTTATGTACATGAGCACAAGTGCATGTATCCACAGATTCACACACACACGTCCATAGAATAAATAAATAATAAGCAAATGCAATTCTAAATTACATTTTTTAAAGACTTATTTTATTTATTTTATGTGAGTACACTGTCACTCCTTTCAGACACACCAGAAGGGGGCATCAGATCCCATTAGAGATGGTTGTGGGACACCATACAGTTGCTGGGATTGAACTCAGGACCTCTGGAAGAGCAGTCAGAGCTCTTAACTGCTAAGCCATCTCTCCAGCCCCTCTAAATTAAATTTTAAGCACATTTCAAAAACAAAATGAAAACAAACAAACAACAACAACAGGGTCTCACTATCTAGCCCTTGCTGTCCTCAAACTCACAGGCGCTACCTCCTCTATTTACAAAGTGCTGTGATTAAAAGAATATGTAACACGCCTAGCACTTGAGCACTGGTTTTGAAATGAAAATGTCCCCCTCAAGCTAATTTACCTACAAGAAAAAAACCAAGACTCATTACCATCTTTACTAGATGGACCACACACAGTGCTACCCACAACTGATCAATGGCATTGGATTAACCCACATTAACTCAAAATTAAACAAGCTGACACCACTTGCATTTAATTGTGCATCTCTGCTCCTTCTCAGAGGTACTGAGGCTTTTATGATCATTTGCCCGACATTCATCAATAACACCGATTTCCTCAGTAATCTGACCTAAACACAGGCTGCAGGGAAAGCAAGACAGGAAGAATTTAGCAATGCCATAGAAAGGAAACTGCTAGTCCCCTCAGGGATTTGTGATCAATCTAGCAAGGGTGTTTGTCATTCAGTACACAGAACTTGAGAATGAAAACATGCTAGGTTTTACACAGGTGTGACTCATATTATGTGATGTACATCCTAATCTAATAGCATACAGAAAATGACTTTTATGAATCTGATACAAGCTTAAATATATTAATGGTGTTTGCTAGCAAGGAATAAAAAATGAATACTGTTTCAGAATAAAAAATAAATGTTGTAAGTTGGAAGGAGGACATGCTGCAGGGAATATGGAAGAAAGAAATGGCTGAGTGGATACAGTCATTCTTCAAAGAACACATATATGAAGTTCTCCAGAATAAAGAAAATTTATAGTTTAAAAAAGGGTATTATTTTAAAAATAACTTATTTCATATATTATTGATATGTGTAGATTAGATTAGATAGATAGATAGATAGATAGACAGACAGACAGATGGATTATGGATGAGATGGTAGAGATATGCATGTGGGCATTCTGTTTCTGACTTTAATCAGATTTAATTGTAATAATCAAAATATTATATATGAAAATAAATATAAAATATTAGGTATTAATTATCATCATACTTAAAAACATAATTATTCCAGAAGACAAAGAGAAATATATTTACACACACACAAATGAAATAGATTTTAGAAACTAAGGGTCCCCAGTGGGGGAAAAAATGTATTCATTTAGGGTCCCACGAACAATGGTGACTCCAATAACACTCGAAGAATCAAACTATTTAAATGCAGAGGCCTCTTCAGTGACCTGAAATGCCTACTAGCATTTACAGTAGGTTTAACGACAGATGGAAAAAGGTAAAATACAAGATGTGAGCTCTCTATGCCTTTGCCAATCCAAGGCCATCGTTGATCTAAGAAGTAATCAGCCTTGGTCAATAACCAGAAACCCCATCTGAACAGGTAGGTTTGTATCAGCTGCCTGCCCCAGGAGACACACGAATGAATGTGCTCACACGATTTTTAGTATAAAAAAAGAAAAAAGAAAGAAAGAAAAATCATATATCCAAATGCAAACCACTACGAAAAGGACCACAGTGGGGAAGGAAGTCATTGATCATGTCAAACATAAAGTCTCCAGTAAAATAAGAGCCAACATTAAATGCATTAAAATCGGTACATGATTTTTCATAATTACAAAGCAAATCACAAGCCTTCTAAAATGAGCCACCGACCGTGATGAGACCCATGTACTGAGCATGTCATAGCACTGCTGCTAGAATGTCAAACTGCTGCTCCCTTTTCCAGTAAGGAAAGGTAAGCTGTCAGACATCTTTCTGATATCCTGACAGGATACCACAGCTAATTTCTGGAAAAGACGATCAGTAAACCAAATGTGTTAGATTAGCCTTTTATATGGCAGTCAATCACAGCTGCACATGCTACAGAAGGAGTTAACATTTTGCTCACTATACCTTAAGCTATCAAGAAGACCAATTTTATGCAAATCTTCATCAACTGTAAATGGGGCTGGGTTAATAATCATGGGTCTAAATTCCACATGCAAATTAGATTTGAACACCTAAGACACAGTTATCCTAAGAACACTGCCTGCCACAGAACCTTTTTATTTGGTACATAATGTAATCTTTCATATCCATAGCATTTGAAGTCTTAACACACAAAGCTAAATGAGCCAAGTCAGATGCAAATTTTAACAAAACTCTTTTGAGAAACACAAATAAACAATACAGGTGGCCGTGTTTGTATAAAGCACCCAGTGTTTGCATGAGTAAGTTTGCATAGGATGGATCAAACAGAAACAGATACAGAAAGGGCAGACTGTCTTCTCTAGGAACTAACAATTCTCAGGATGAAACTAACAATATATCCAAGCTGAAATCCTGGGAGTGGCTGATAGGTGAAGAAGTACAAGCACATGAATGCATGTTCAAGTAGAAGATTACTAGAGTCTGGTCTAAGTAATGTTAGTTTTATTATCAAGTACTTACTTATTGTCTTTAAAATTGTGCTTTTAAAAGTGGAATAAAGGGTAGAAAATCTAAAATACATCTGTATTAGGTAGCATTTGTATAACTGAGGGATATGTTTCTATGTGAGAGGCCATGGAAGCTAAGCAAACATGAGATTTAGACAGAAACAACAATTTTGCACGTAAATTTTTTCACATTGTGAGTATTTTAACTCGTGATGATACCAACTACCTAAATAATGAATCAATAAAACTAAACGAAAGGATAAAATGACATGGCCACACAGCTCAACAGCAGAAAGAACTTGCACTAGCCACAGAAACTAAAGGGGGAGCTTCATCATTCTCACTGATTGCGATTAAATTTGGCACATCAAAAGGCATTAAAGATCTTATGTAATTATAACTTTAAAATAAAAATCTCCATTAGTGCTTTTGTTATACACAAAGCCTCCAGAGAACAAAAGTAGAACTACCTAAATCTGTGAAAAATAAGTGTTCCCTTCATTTTCCAGAAGCAGAAGTCTTAAAGCAGAGAGCAAATGTATTGTAATTACCTTCATTCACAGTGCTAACCAAAAAAAAAAAGCTAATTAATTATTAAAGTTGATAAAATTAACTATTGAAAATGTTCCATTTGATTCTAGTTTTGTTAGGTTTATATGTATGTTTTAATAAACATAACAGACATGTCTCAGAAGGCCACCACTTATAAATTTTAAATGTGTCTATGCTAATGACAGGGGTCACGTAATTAATGAATGATTTTGGTTGCATGTGTCAGACACATAGCACATGTCAAATTTAATGTAAATGTTGGAACATATTGTCTAGTCAAAAATGGCAGTAGCCTAGCTTTTGGTCAGCAGTATATTAGCCTTAAGAACAAAACTAAGCAAGCTGAGGTTTCCATTTAAAAACAACTTTGCCTTCTGGGAAAAAAAAGAAAAGAAAATTAGCATGTGACATTGAGAAAAGCTATTTTGGATGGTTACAGCTTTTCCTTGATTCCAAATTGCTTTTGAGTGCTTTCTGCAACTCTTCCCATACATAAGAATTTAAAGAGACACAGTTTCCTACCCTGTTTCTGAAATTCTCCACGCCAATCCTTAACAGCTCTATGTCATCTACAGACCTTCACATTCAAATAACAGGGCAAATCAGGAAAAAAGCCCTAAGTGTCTACCCTCTCACTCTCAGACCTGTAACAACATCACCACACAGTATTAATATGCAGAATACAATGACAAAAATATCTTAGTGGTTCTGACTGATAGTATCTAGCCTAGATATCCACAATCTGTTACTCTAATAAACA
>NW_021604699.1:2929796-2929989 GCF_004785775.1 Grammomys surdaster | reverse complement strand
GAGGGAGGGAGGGAGGGAGGGAGGGAAGAAAGAAGAGTCTTTCCATTCTGTAGTCAAACTTTTAGATTGTCTAGAGCAAGATCTTAATGATTCACATAAAACCCCAAAAGAAAGTAAACAGTCTCCCTAAACATGTAGCTTTGCACAATGTTTTCTTTTGCATGGCACACTCTCACCCCATAGGTACTTCCTA
>NW_021604699.1:2905658-2929786 GCF_004785775.1 Grammomys surdaster | reverse complement strand
CACTCTCACCCCATAGGTACTTCCTATTACTCTATAATGTTTTCTTTGGCATGGCACACTCTCACCCCATAGGTACTTCCTATTACTCTATAATAAACTCATTTTCTATACTAAGAGAAAAAGAAAAAAGGAAAAAGGCTAACATTACCAGATTTCAATTTTTTCCTCTCACAAAACCAAACTTAAATACATAACCCTACAGAATAAAAATGGATAACTGCTAATTTAGAGTGGAGACATATTAATGTATTACTCACAGAAATAAGAGCAGATTCTTAGGACCATGATAGTGACATCAGTGAAAATAGAAGGTGGAGAGGTGGCTCAACAGCTAAGAGCACTCGGTGCTCTTTTGGAGGACTTGGGTCCAGTGCCCAGCACCACCAGGAGCCTTGCAATGGCCTGTAACTCCAGCTCCAGGAGATCTGATGCCCTCTCCTGGTCTCCACAGACACTACATGTATCTGCCGTGATACATATATATGTGTCTGTATGTATCTATGTATATATACACACATGCACATATATAAATACACACACATATATACAATATATATGAATTCAGGCACATACACATAAAATTAAAAAGTCCTTTTATAAAGTAGAAAAATGTGCAAAACAGATTAGACACTTTAAAAGGTGGCCTCTGACACAACTTACAAGCAGAATTAGAAAACAATAAGAAAAGTTCAAAGTGTAATTTCACTAATTTTCCTATGAACCTTTGAAAGATTGCCAAATAGACTTAAGCAAAAAGGGAGGGGGAACTTTAGTAAAAAAAAAAAAAAAAAATACCCCATCCAGGCTGCAGTTGAAGTGCTAGAGGGAAAACACTGAAGTAGCAAGACAACTTCAAAGAGATTCTGTAATCGAAGATGCCGCACTCTTGCCTGTCTCGTCTCAGAGATTAAAGAAGATTTTTAAAGCTGTTCCATGGACATAGAGATCAAACATTTATAAATGTTTATCATTTTACAAGTCCTAAATTCAAAGGTGGGCTCAAAGAAATAAGAGTAACAAAGGCAGCAAGGAGGAAAGACGAGCTATTGGGCGAGGCAGGCACGCAGAGGGTGGCTTTGAAGAACATACTTGGGGGCTACAAGGAAGGAAAATTCTTTCTGAAAATCTCATTGCAAAAAGACCACAATGAAGCACAGTGAAATGCTGTGGAAGTGGCAGCAGGGCAGGCTGAAGCACCATCTACTCGCCTTTAAGAGACATTAAAGTCTGCTTCCACAGCAGACCAAGATCACCATATCAACCTTATTAGGTCATGCCTTATCAATGAAAAGCTCAATCCATTCTTTATATGTACTTTTGACTGTTGTGTGTGTATGTGGGAGTAGGAGTGCTATGTGTGTACAGGTACCTGATGAGGCCAAAAGAGTCAGATGCCCTTGAGCTAGAGTTACAGGCAGAGAGCTGCCTGACTTGGGAGCTGGGAACTGAACTTACCCTGTGGAAAAACTGCAAGGGCTTTTAACCAATGAGCCATTTCTCCAGCCCCAAGAATATGTATATTTAGTGTCTGAAAGCTTATGGACAACTAAAGAATATTATTATCTCAGTCAGCTTTATACAAATTTCTCTTCTCATAATGAGAAAGGAGTATACAGATGAAAAAGAAGAAAACTGAGTCCCTATGACAACAGTTGGAGCCAATCAACTGCTGAGAATCAGACACACACCAGTGAGGTGATGATGAAGTCACACTAACAGAGTTCTCTTACTCATGTCTCTTATTGGCTATCCATTAAGTCACCACTTAATACGCTAACAAAACTACACCTAGGGCTGGAGAAATGGCCCAGCAGTTAAGAGGACTTTCTCTAGCAGAGGATCCAAGTTCAATTCCTAGCAACCACATAACAGCTCACAACACCAGTCCTGGGAGATGATACACTCTTCTAGCCTCTAGTGACAACAGGCATGCATATGATACATAAACATACATGGAAGCAAACCACCCACACAGAAAATAAAAATAATTTCTTAATTAAGAAAAACTAAACCTACGCTCATTATTAGTGGGTATCACTGAGTCAGCCCATCAATGAGCAGACAGACATTCTTTTAAAAAGATCCCCACCCCCACCCCCAGGGGTCATGGTGCTGGAATAAAACTCAAAGTTTTGCTCATGCTAGGCAAGCAATCCCCCTACTACAACCCTTTATTTGCAAAATCACCAGACCTAATACAGCTGTCTACCATATACACACTCATCTCTTCATTTTTGTTGCCTAAACATCGACATTATCCAAATAAGGATAAAGCAAGCATCTAAACTAAATGAGGTAATTCTAATGTTTCTACTAAAATTAGACAAATTTGCTTTCATTCTTAAAGGCTTATGCTGTTTACATGGGGGTACCATTGCTTATATGAAGATAGCATTGTCTGTATAAAGAGAGGGATTAGTTGTATGGAGGTGTGCTGGCTAGTTTTATTTTAATTTGACACAAGCTAGAGCTATCTGAAAATAGCAAACCTCTACTGAAAAAATGACCGAATTTTCTTACCTAGTGATTAATGGGGGAGGGCTCAGCAAACAGTGGGTAGTGCCATGCCTGGGGAGGTGGTCCTGACTTGTATAAGAAAGCAGGCTGAGCAAGCTATGATAAGTAAGATAACAAGTAGCATCCCTCTATAGCCTCTGCATCAGTCCTGCCTCCAGGTTCATGCCCTGTTTGAGTTCCTGTCCTAACGTCCTTCAGTGATGGTCTATGAATGTAGAAGCTTAAGCAAAAGAAAAAAAAAAGCCCTTATCTCCCCAACTTGCTGTTGGTTATGGTGTTTCATCATAGCAACAATAACCCAACAAAGATAGATAGTAGTATCATTGTCTGGAGATGTCATTGTTTATATGGTGGTATCATTGTTTTTAATAGAGATATTACTGTTTTTATGAAGGTATCATAGTTTATATGCTGTTTTCATTGTTTGTATGAAGGTATCACTGTTCATATTGAGGTATCATATTTTATATGGAAGTAGCATTGTCTGTATGGAGGGATTATTGTTTGCATGAAGATTCTACAAGTCCTAACATAGAAGTTACTTCTGATTCTTCCATAATTTTATGATATAGTTTATGTGCATGTGAGTACATAGTTACAAGTACCTACACTTGTACATGCACACATGTAGGCCAGAGGTTGAATTTGAAATGGATTTCCATCCAGAATGGCTGACAAGTAAGTTCCCAGGAGCCTCCTGCCTCTCACACTGATGCACTAGAATTATAAGTATATACCAGTTTTTACATAGGTTCTAGGGATCTAGACTCAGGTCATCGTGCTTGTGAAGCAGACACACTACCCACTAAGCCATCTCCCCAGCCCCTCTCCATTATTCTACAGACAGTTTTTATTCATTAGCCAACAGCAGAAATTACCTTGGCTGACAGTTCCTCTCATTGATAAATACTTATCAAATGTCTACTATAGGCTACTGACCATTCTTAAACAGCAATATCACCAGACAAAGAAGAAAAGAAAACAGCAAATCAATATATGACTCATGAGGTAATGATTATTATTCTAAAGAAATAAAATTAGAGATGAAGGCCTGTTATACACGACTCGAGGGAGACCTCTCTGATAAAACATGTGAGCAAAACAGGTAGTCAATGGGGAAGAAGAACATTCCAGACACAAGACGATTATAAATTCAAGTGCATGTTTGCTATATTCAAAGAACAGTAAGAAATCAAGGTGTGGTCATTTGAATGAAATGTTTGCCACTGTCTGAGGCATGAATACTTGGTCCACAGTTAGTGGCACTGTTTGGGTAAATTTAGGGGGTGTGGCCTTGCTAGAGGAAGTATGTCACTGGAGGAGTAGCTTTGAGAATTTAAGCATTTGGGCCATTTCTAGTTCACTTTCTGCTTTGTGCTTGTGGTTCAAGATGCGAACTCTCAGCTTCCTGTCTTCACACCACTCTCATGGACTCTAACCCTCTGGAACTACAAACCCAAACAAAATTCTTTCTTCTATGGGATGCTTTGACAATGGTGTTTAATCACAGCAATAGAAAAGTAACACACAAGGTAATGGGTGATTAGAAACAAAATCAATAGAGATATTCAGCTCAGAACATGCTGGGCCATGACTAGGCCATGCCAGGTTAGAGGCTACTCTATCCATACAAAAAAAAAAAAAAAAGAAAGAAACCTGACTTTGGCTCTCTATCCTCTACTCTGAGCTAGGAATATAACCCAGGGTCTCATGTAGGCTAAATGTATTACTGTATCACCCTGAGTGTCTCAAAACATTTCCTAACGAGGATGTAGAAAACCAGTTAATTGTAGAGGGGAAAGCAAGAGTAGAATCCAGCTACTATTCAGAAGAGGAGGTGGAGACATAGGTTAAGTGAAAAAAAAAAAAGTCAGAATCTGAAAGTATTTCGTACCTTAGTGTGGACAAAGCGGGATGTTTGAACAGATGTGATGTGACATGAAAACAAGAGTATTTCTTCTTGACTCCAATTCTTTTGGCCCAAGCAACTGGAAGACTGAAATAAGACTGAAAGACTGGAGGAGCAGCCTCTGGGAGGGTTGAAGCATTCTGGACAGGGTGAACCAACACTGTTCCACATTCAGATGATAAACAAGAGGGGGAGTCAAGAGAGCAAAGGGAATAGAGCACTGGGAGGCAGCCACACGGGAGGGGGCTCAAAAGCTCGGAGGACCATAAAACTGAAACGTACTTGAGTACAAACAGGAGCCTTGGAGATGGCATCAAGTGAGGAGGACCTTGCCATCATCCCGCAAAGAATGAAGGAACAGCCCAAGAATACTAGAGAAGCAACAGCCAGGGGTATCACACTCAGGACAGAAGACAGCCACCCCTGAAAGAAAGAGACCAACTCCAGTGAATGCTGACAAATGAAGAGAGAAGCACTAAAGAATGACAGTTGCACATGGCCATGAAGAGGTCACTGGTGAATTTGATAAAGAGAGCCTGACTTGTAGAAGAACAAACAGTATCATTAGAGAAATAGGAAAGAACAGCAAAAGGGAAAGTGGCCAATGTTGGAAGCCAGAAGGGAAGTGCATAGGGCAGAGCAGACCTCACACAGCAGCTCAGCAGACCAAAGGGACCACCGAGTCCATGCATGAAGGACACTCATTCTGACCTGCAGATTTGCTGCAGGAAAGAGTAGACACTGCTTCTGATGGCTCTAAACAACAATTTACCTCACTAGATTGACAGCCTTTCAAAGGAATTGGCTGTTGTAATCATCTACGTTGTTAACACTAACAAGCTTACACGCTTTAAATTATTCAAGAGTTATACTGAGCAAATAAATTGATAGAAAGGCTGAATACCCAGAGACCTCAGCTTAAGCCTTAACCAACACAGGCCTTACCAATCAGGTCTGAGTTGTGAACATTCAGCATCACACAGAAGGAGCTCAAAGCCATCACCAGCCACATCCCATCCTGTTCCCTCACTGTCCTGCTGATTACTGGGAAGGAAAGCTGTATTTCCTGCCTACACATACAGAAATTATGTCCATTTTATTAAAAATACAGAACTAGACTAGGGACTTGACTCACTGGGCAAAGCACTCACCACCAAGCTTGACAATCTGAACACATATCCTCAAACCCCATGTAAAAGTTAGACATATGGCACAAGGGCCTGTAATCCCAGCACATCCCTGCAGAGAGACAGGAGAATCTCCAGAAGCTCAGGGCAGCTAACCTGAAGAGACCCTGTCTCAAAGAAGCTGGAAAGCAGTGACTGACACTAGAAGATTGTTTTCTGACCTCCACACAGGGCTCACATTCTCACATATAAACACACACACACACACACACACACACACCATACACTCACATATCACACATACTCCAACTTTCCACCAGCTAACCTCCAACTGTCCCATTTACTCATTATAGACCAGTCAGGTCTGATGCTTCTATAATATAACTCTGCCCTTAAACATTCTAGACAGTACCTTACCTACTGTGATTATATCTGATTCCTATGTGGCTCCCTCTGGTACCTAGATTCACAAATATCAAAATTTTCCATTTTTTTTTTTAAAAAAGTCTACAGAATGAGATTAGAAACTAAATACATACAATGTAATTTAATTTCCTGAGCCCACTCTAAGAGGAAAGCCAAAAATAAACCAAATGTGCATGCAAAGTTGCATTTGGGGTTGGGGGGAAGGGAGCCAGAATATTGCCAATACCACTACTGTTATGATTTCTTAGATTTCTGGTATTCATTAAGGAGGCAAATTCAAATCCCATATACAAAAATGCTTTCGACGTGCTCATAAACATCAAACTTGCTTAACTCTAAAAACTTCCAATACACTATGCTTATTAAATCTGCAGAATTTGACAATGATAAAAACAAAACTTTTTCTGAGAAACATGGTGAGTGGCTGATGAGATAGCACCATGGGTAAAAGTGCTCGCCACCAACCCTGATGGCTAAGGTCCATCCTAGAGGACACAGAGTGGAAGGAGAGGACAGACTCCACAAGCTATGACCTCCACACACTGCTATGGCACATGTGCACACACATACATCATGCACACACAAACATACAAAATACAAATAAAAGTAAAAAAATATTATAAGTAGCCAAAATGACTTAAAGAAGTTACTCCTTACACAGTGAGCTCCAGCTTTCAGGACAAGTTCAATGCCTGTCACATCCACCACAACAGTACTGCCCATACCACACTAATTCTTGGTGTTCCCATTCTAAGATCCGTTAGCCCCCACAGCATTCAAAGCTGATCCCTGAAGATAGCCTACCACCACTATACTGAGGCTTAGTTCTGCAGATTATTACGCAAACACTGTGTGTCGTTCATCTTCCCAGATCACACAAAGGCTTTAATCTTCAAACAGGAATCACGGGCACATGCATTCCAGACACACATCAGTATGTGCTGAGTGCAATTCATGTTAATAACACATCAGACCTCTACTCTTGCACTAAGAATGCGAGTTATAGACTTTACGATACTGAAAACATCAGGAAGATAAACATCTGTCTTCTGACTCAGGGATCAAAAAGCTCTAATAAGGTGAAATGAAACAGAGATACAGGAAAATGAAGACTAGGGTCAAAGAGCTACACTTGTGGTAAGGAAGGGTAGTTAGTACATGTGGTGGCCAGAGAAGAAAAAAATCTAGGATAAAACAGACCCCTGACGGACTTTCTCTGCAGGCAGGCCTGGCCAGCCACCAAGCTAAAGTCCAAGGTAAAATCAAGTTTACTGTACTTTAAAAAAAAAAAAATTATCTTCCATTAAAGAATTACTTTCTAGGTTCCCAAACAAATAGTACTGGGGCAATCTCTGACTCTGTTGCCTGCCATTGGATCCCCTTCCCCCAACTGGACTGCCTGGTGGGGCCTTACTGAGAGAGAAGATGCTCAGTCCTACTGTGACTAGATCTCCCCGGGTGAGGTGATAGCCAAGTGGGGGCTTCCCCTTCTCTGAGGAGAAGAAGAGAGGTACTGGAAGAGGGATTTGTAAGGGTGGAACAGGAAGAAGAGAAGGGAATGGTGGCTGAGACCAGGATGTTAAATAAATAAACAAGAAAAAAAAAGAATTACTTTCTATTCCTAACAATATTATATCATTGCATAAGTAGAAAGTGCAGCTGCTGGAAGATCTTCCTCCCTCAAATGCCAAATGAGCAGACGACAACCTTGAACAGCCTGTTCCTGCATGCACCACTGTTTTGTATCCCATTATATAAAGCTGGTATCACTCCATGGCAAACAACTAAATGTCATAGGCTTTGTAGGTACCCTGAAAACCCACATACCAAATTCACAAATGTCAACTTCGGGTGTGCCCAGGACCTTCTGTGGGTATGCTCAACCCTTTCAAGTACAAGGACCCAACAAGGAATGTGTACTCTTAGCTCCCATCGACCGATTCACACACATGTGTACTCCGCAGTCTCCTCCAAGGACTCCTGCCACACAACCACATCTTGAGACAACTCCAAATTGGTTAACAGCTAGTTTGCTGAGGCTTAAAGTACTTATATTGACTCCTGGGGGCAGAGAGTACAAACTGAAAACCAGTCCTTCCTACATATCCTGCCCCTTACTTGCAAAGAAAAACTATACCATTCTAAGACACGTTTTGTAAACTGTACACACATTATAAAGAAGCTCTAATCCTTAAATCTGTTTGATATTTTGAATCTCTACTAACCCCATCGCCTGGGTCAAGGAGTGGGTTAGGTATGGTGGCAAACAGAGGCATACAGCATGATGAACACACACCACAGTCATAAAAGCACTGTCCAGATGCAAACACAGCTCCAGCAGTACTATCTCGGTGACTTTGACTTAGTCCTTTCATGTGTAGAAAGTGGAATAAAAAAAGAAAACTTTTACAGTTCTCAGAGTTTTGAGAATTAACATATGCAAAATCAGAGATGTCACTGAATAAGCTATTAGGTAAATGCTAGCAAAGCAAACAGTACAGATACATGACTCATTCAAATCTGAGTACTGTTGAAGGAGAGGACGGCTCAGTAGTTAAGAACACTGCTCTCCCAGAGGACCTAAGTTGGGTTCCCAGCCCCCATATCAGGCAGCTCACTACCACCTGTAACTCCAACTACAAGGGATCCAACACCCACTTAATCCTTACATCCTCATAGCTGAATCTAGACTGAGTTTTCCCCGGGGTACTTCTAGCTTAGGACTTATGCTCATCAATACCCTGTTCTGAGTTCACAGGGAAACTACGGGATTCAGAATGAGACACAGAGGATTGGCAAATACTAAGACCATCACTGTATGTTAAGACTTTGACCAGAGTGGTCTGCCTGGGGGACTGAGTCCACAAGTGGCTTGCAAGGACAATACAGTGACACCTGTGAGCACAGTTTGAAGCTAAAGCCCAAGAATGTAAACTGATACTAATTCAAACAACAATCCTCCTCAAACACATACCATGATGGCTACCTCTGATCATCAACTAGACACAATCTATACTCACTGGGGAAGACCCTCAATGAGAAACTGTTAGATTATGTTGGCACCTGTGGGCATCGCAGTGAGGGATTTTTCTAAGTAGGTTAACCTAGAATGAGAAGACACACCTGCATGTATATATTCATTCTCTCTCCATTCTGAACTGGAAAGAAATATGTCTGTGACAAGATATTTTCTAGAATATGGAAATGTTTCCCATCTTGTTTGGAGCAATACTAACATGGGCCTATAAAATGAAAGATACATTTAAAGTTTTAAGAGGTCCAATAGCAGCAGGCAGGAAGCTGAGGCAGAAGAGGCAGCTATAACTACGTAGTATATTCCAGGACAGTGTGGGCTATACAGCAAGACTTTGTCTCAAATATCAACAAATAAGTCTCAATCATTTTAAGTGGGCCAATGAGATAGATGGCACAGTGGGTAAGATGCTTACTATAAAACCTGATGACCAAAGTCCAATCTCTGGGACCCACATGGTAGAAGGAGAGAACTGGCTCCTAACAGTTGTCCTCTGACCTCCACACATGCATGTCATGCCATCTATATGCATACAAACACATTTGCTCACACATACAATACAAATAGTGCAAAAAAATTAAAATGTATCCCTTTTGTTGGATATAATTTTATCTAAACTTTCAAAACCTGAACAGCAAAGGCAATGGGATACAGCTTATACTAGAATCCGTCAGAGCAGAAACAGTAAACACAACCTGCGGAGGAAATAAGAACAAATAAGGAGTACTGTACTGAGTTAAAGACTTAGAAGCTGGGGTCCCGGAAGGACAAATATTTGCATCTGTCCATATTCTATCTACAGCTACAGAAGAAAGGTCTCCCCTCCATCTCTGCGGCCTGTGGCATCCCGGCAGTCACCCAGAAGCGCCAGCTCCCTCTTCCCTTCATCTGCTCTAGTCTGCAGTGCTGCTTAGACCACAATACTAATGCAGTCAACAGAAAGAAAGACTGAATACCCAATCAAAACAGCAATGATTTTATTAAACAGCCTAGCAGCTGTGTGAGGAGAGGTTTGTAAATGCATCTGTTCTACAGGACTTTATGTTTAATTCAATTTGCTCAAATCAGAGCAGCAAGATCCTCAAACTATGGACCAGACAAGGAAACAGATTTGCTAAACAGAACCCCATGCTAGCAGGGCATTTGTTGGAAGAGAATTGCACCTACTCATTCATTCACTCCTTCACACAACAGCACCTATTCCACTCCGGCTATTATGTGCTGAGCTGAGAACACAAAGCCCAAGTTCAGGCTGGTGGAGGTGACAGACAACTGAACAGATGGCTGTAACACACTAATACACACTGGCAGGTTCAATAGTACACAGAGGCTGGGTAGTGCTGTGCAGCAGAGAGCAGGGAAGATTCCTTTTGAAGGCTGCAGCTTCTGTACAAGGCCAAGAGATTGGAAACTGTACTGCATGCACATTCACACCCACACAAGGAGGGGGTTGGCACATGGGAATGTTTTGTTTCTAAAGCTGGGTAGACAGTATATCTTCTGCATCTTGTTTTTTAATATTTTTCTCCAGAAAATATTTCATAATAAAATCTTAATTTGAGTGTCTATAGACTTGGAAAGCTCTCTCCATCCCTCCCCCGACACACACAGCTTCTTTCCCATACAGACAGCCTAAGAAGTGGCAGAGTTAGTTCATCACAGGTGAAGGGAAATGGGAAGCAGAGACACAGAGACATCATCTCATAACACACACACACACACACACACACACACACACACACACACACACACAGGGCCTGAACAGCTTGAGAGGATGGCCCACCACAGAACTCAACTACACTGACTCCTACTTCTAATCCCAACATTCAGGAAGCTGAGGCAGGAGGACTACTGCAAACAAAGGGCCAAACGAGGCTACACAGTGTACTACAGGCCAGCCAAAGCTACACATCAGAACCTTGTCTTAGTAACATCAATAAAGTGTAAAGTTTACAAAATGAGTATGTAGAACTTATTTCAACCTCATTTTATACACAAAACAAGAAAAAAGTAATCTGCATCTTCCATGGGAAAGGTCTCCTAGACAGCTGCCTCGAGGCCTGTTGGCCATTACTCTCTAAGGGCATTCACTGGACATTTGCTCCTCAATGCTGGCTGCTTACACAGTCCCTGCCTCCAACGTGGCTTCAGACAAAGCAGAAGCACTCAGGTGAGCAGAGCTCAGAAACATCAGACAAGGAATGGCTCAGAGCGCATAAGCTGGGAGGGCTGGGCACCACCTAGAAATGCAAGGGCAGAAAGCAAAGCTATGGTAGAACTGAGATGATGAAATACTGAAGATACTTCAAGTTAATCAAATTATAACTGAGCTGGGCAAGGTGGGACAGGCCTGCAAATCCAGGCTCACGAAGCTGAAGAAAGAAGGTTTGGTGTTGGAGGAGTCTGAGTTACACAAAAAGACCCTGAACAAAAAAAAAAAAAAAAAAAAAAAGCAACTCACCATAAAATCTCATAAGCTCATGAAAATGTTAGGAGCTGACTTCAGCCGGGCTCATTATTATCTCAGGAGCCTTGCAGTGGCTCTGTGCAGCAGTGCCAGTCCTCCGTCTGTCTCCAGTAAGGCACTGAATGCCGTTAAGTGACCTTTGGCCTTTCTGTAGTCATTCTGTAACTACTTACTCTGTACTGTGTACTGTGTGATTTGAGAGCTAATAACAGTAATTAAAATAGGAACAAAAGAACCTGTATCTTCCAATGGCCAGCTACCAGAAGGAATTGGGGCTACTTAGCAAACTGCAACCTATGACACTGACATCGCTTTCAATAATTATTGAATTACTGAAATTCAATAATTTCGGATATTTTGGAAATACAAAAAAGAAAAAAGATTTTAGGTGCTGAGGATGTAGCTAAGTGATAAAGTGCACGCCTTGCATACTCAGCAACATGGGTTCAATCTCCAGCACCTCAAGGACAAGGGGACTGTGTCTTGCCTGACTACCAGTGAGCAACCACAGGCTGCTCTCACAGTCCATAAACACAAACCCACAGCACCTCACTAGCACCACCAGATGCAAAAGGCGGGAAACACCTGAGAAGGAAGGTTCTGGGCTCACTTCAAAGTGCAAAGTGCCACTATTCCAGTAACAAAATTCTATTACCTTAATGCAAAATAACTACCTGGAGCAGAGCACCAAAGCATCAGTGGGCATCTCAGAGCCATGGTGTGACATGTTGTACTGTAACATGCTTATTTTTCTTTTACTATTCTCATAGATAATATTAGAAATCCATGTTTGCTCTGCTGCAAAAGATTGATGTAAAATAACTCCCTTATGCAGATATCTACAGCTAAATAACTTAAAGGATGTTAGAGGTCAAATTTTTAAAATTGACTTTCCTTACCCTGGCCCTGAAACCCTAAACAGCAGTGCTCTTAGGTGCCTTCTCCTCCTCCCTCCTCCTTCTCCTCCCCTCACCCCCCCCACCCCCCGTCCTTCTCTTCCTCCTCCTCCTCCTTGTTCTGAAGTTAAAGGTAAGGGGCAAGATAGACTTGTGATGTTTTGATAGAGCCTGTTGCCATGGAAATGACTGCCTTGCTCCTCATGAAGCACCATGACCTCATTGCAAATGAAAAAGGGAAAGGATGATTTCTGAGGATTCAACTGAGAGAAAAATTAATGGCTACGGGAGAAAAAAGTCCAAAACCTAAGAAGATGATCTGGAAAATATCACAATGTCAAGAGCTATGCTGAAGTGTACTTGGGGAACTTCTAAAAGCGTCGGCCTCCAGAGCATCAGTACTATAATAAAAGAGAAAGACAATATTAACTTCACGAGAAGACAAACCACACACTGTCTAGGTCTTGTGCTTTCTGAATAAATACATCATAGCCTCCATCCTGATAGATTATGAGCCCATGACTTTCTGTGGCTATGTTATAAAATTAAACTGCCTTACACTTTCTCCCACTCCTAAGGCAAGCTTTTCCTTTTTTTTTTCTTTCTTTCTTCCTTTTTTGTGGTGCCCTGTTTATACAGCTTATCCCTTATCACACTGACGAGACTGGGAACCACAGCAGATGGTCCCCCAGACATAATTCTAACAGGTTTTTTTGTGCAAACAAAAGATAAAGAAGGCTACAGCAATGATTTACTGATATCTAAAGTTGAAAACTGACAAAATACAAACTGCTTTTGCCTTACTGTTTGAACTGTTTATCCTTTAAACTACTAACTAAGATAGATGTGGCCCAAATTAAATATGACTTTAAAAAAATACAATTTTAACAGGCATTGAGTTTTGCTTCTGTGGTGCCAAAGTGTTCAAAATGACACTTTTTAAAAACATTACCCTCCATCCTCCTTTTACCAGAAAAAGAGAAATGTTTGCAAATTTCTATCTCATAAAATCTGTTTAGTTGTTATACTATGAAATAAGCCACTCATCTGGATTTTTCTTAAATAAAATGTACTTGAATTGAAATTCCCAAATTGCTTTCTGAAGAAGAGCTCACTAAAGGATGAACTGCTTGAGCCAAATCTGGAATCTTAGTTGAAAAGCTAGTGTCTATTCTACTCTAAGATAATCTACAAACTGAACACAACACAACACCAGGTGGAAAATGTCCCCCAAATTTCATACCCTTCAAGACTAAAGCCTGTTTACACATCATAAAACAGCAGCTCCCTCATGACAATGTAACAGCAAAGAACACTCTGTATGGCACACCTGAAACCCAGCAAATATCCCAAACGATAATCCGTAACGAAACTGACAAGCATCTAAAATAAACCACCCAGACATCAAGAAAAATACCAGACAGACCCACAGGGCCCTTTAAAATGTAGGTCATGACTGTCAGACCATAGCAAAAACATGGCGACCCTTGATAAACATTAACTTTGATTATATGTGATCATGCACATATTCTGCTCTAAGTAACCAGTCCTCTGATGTCAGTGCTTAAGCCTACACATGGTGAGAATCCTCATCAGCCACAAGCCACTTTACACTAAAGATGTCTGCCCTGTTATGTTTCTATGAAAGAAGGCATAGGGAGAGCTTCTATCAAAGTGGTCTAACTTCTCAGGACTCCATGTTACCTCAGCTAGAATTACTTCTTACTGTCTAAGGGGCAAATATAACTGAGTCTTCCCTGGAAAGATTATCAACACAGATTAGAATCAGATCAGTAATAAGAGAGCCAATCAAAGCATCTCTTACATGCTCACTTTTCGTTAGAAATTATTCACCAAGTCTCTGATTAGAAAAAAGGTGGTGTTCAATGCTGATCCTCCAATTAATCTAAGCTAATATAATGTTCTATAAAACCCAACATGTGGGCAAAACTCCACGCAGCTAAACAAGAATGGGTACTCATCAGAGACAATTTATCCACACACAGCGTACTAATTCAGTAGTAAAGCACAATATCACTAAGTACAGACGCGGACTGGCTGGAGCCAGCTTGTCACACTGCCTTCTACAGCCACAAAGAAGATGTTTGATTGTGCTAGGCAGCTATTACACATGAGAACTGAAAGCAGGGGCTAGTGGGAGACTGTGCTCCAATCAGTGCAAATCCATTACTACGACAAGAGCCGTGGGTCAGAGGCCACCTCTATGGGGCAGACAGCATTCTGCAGAAACAATAGGTGTTCTCTGCACAGTGTTTTCAAATCCAATCTAAGCCACTGTACCACAGGTAAGGCACATATTTTCCTGATGTTAGAGATATCCAATACTCATAAAAGAATGTTAAGTATTATTTGATAGTCAGTATCCTAAATGAAATAGTGAATTTATTTCTGAACACAAATCCTGGGAAACATAGTCAAAATCTAATTTGGTTTTCAGAGCAAAGCTGTGGCAATCATGACTCTAAGACAATGTCCAAGTCACCATATCGATGAAAATTAAAATAAGAGCAGCATATTTTCTTCGAACACATACTAGGTTCACTTCCATCCACTATCATTTTGTAGCATGAAAAACCTTCTAGCTGAAATATGTTTACTAATAATATAACATTATATTTTTCTATTGAAATTGAAATTCAAAGATGTTACCACAAAACTCTCATTATGGCCATTGCATACATACATATATATATATATATATATATATATATATATATATATATATGCATTTCTACATATCCTTTTTTTAATTGGCTATTAATTTACTAAAATATATCACTCCTTGGCCTTGTGGCTAAAATCAAATGTAGTATCTGTTCTTATCAGTTTAGCATTTGATACACCTATATACATATATCTTAATTCATTAATATCAACCATAGAACTGAAAAGTAAAATTGTAACACTAAAATCCATAATGGAAATTTCCAACATTTGAACTAACACACTTTAAAAGGAAAACAGGCCAACAGGAAATGTGCAACAATGTGTTATGCAATGTGGTCCTTAGAATCCCAAACTTACAAACTGTCATCATATTAGGAGGAGGTTCTGGCTACTAGCTAATTTAATACTTAAATGTTAATATAATTTCCCTAATACTACATCTGTCATGGACGGTTTTTAACCAATAAAATCAAAAACAAAATGGTATGCACGGAAGAAAGTGCTCTCAGCCCAGACTTACACCTGCTCCAGACCCCACCACGTTGGCATTGTCTGACTTTGTCACCAAATACTATAATATGAACAGAAATAAAGTACGGAACTACCATAACACAACTGAAATGTGACTGTCTACATGGGAATGTATTTCTAAAAATATTAACTTTACCTAAAATAATATAAAAATATATCTAAAAACAAGGAAATTACTTTTGCTAGCCAATGCAAAACATGTGAATCACAACAACAGAATTGAATGAATCTCGTTACAAATACAGCAGTGCAGACCCATGTGTATGATAAATAAAGTATAAGAAAGCACTCAGCATTTCTATGTAAACTGCGTCTGAAGGATTATTATGGAACGCACACACTGGCTGAACTTAGAGTGTTCAGGTTTTAAACATTAATTTACTTTGACTATGTGCATGTCAAAATGAAAGATTGCTGTCTGGATTCAGACATGCCATATTAATATTGAACACAGGCATTCACTTCAGGTCAGTAGTCACTCCGAGTCGGCTTCAGCAGGTGGTAAAAGTAATGCACTCATTAAAATGTATGTGGTACAAGGTTATCTCCCCAAAACAGCTCTCAAATAGAGGTAGCCTTGAAACTTGAGCATTAGATATGCTAGAACCAACCTCTAATTGTCACAAGTATAGAGAAAATTGAACTTACTCTTGCCACCTAATAACCAATAAATTTAGTTGCTTTCATCAGTACCTTCAGAGAAGTCAGAGAATTAAATTGTTTGATGCCAGCCTGGCTTCTGCCAACACAGTTAAATGCTCTTGAACCAACCTGTACAAACTTGGGCCTCCTTTAGATCTTGAGTACAAGTAAGAAACATGTTCTCATTTTGGAGACCTTAGCCTATTTCTCAATTAAGTGATGTTTTATTCCTTTCATTAGTATTAACTCCATTCAAATTAATTTTCCCGTTTGTAACATAATACATTTCAGTTCTCCAGAATAAAGGTAAAATGTTCAAACTAGGACTTATATCAAAGATGGTATTTTCCACCCAAAATAAAATGACTTCTGATCTTCAGCACCCACAACTATATGAACACCCAGTTCCTGTGCTTTTTTATAAAGTTGCTTTTCAATATCAAGAATAAATCCTTTTCCTGTTTTATATACACTACACCTAAACTTAAACAGCTATGTCTTCCATCTTCTCACTTAAAAAAAGCACCTAATTAATTTGCCACTCCCAGATAATCCACTTCATTTTAATAACATCCAAGAAAATATAAGCTATTGTCTTTAAAGACCACTTATGCTCACAAAAAAAAAATTGTCAATCCATTTTGTACATAAGAGCAGACAAAGTCTGTAAATTTGTAATTAATCACTTCACATTGCTTCATTTCCTCATTATCTACCCACTGACCAGATAAGCAAGCAGGAAAAGGGCAGGTGGACGCAGAGAGGGGAAATAGAAGTCTTCTTGCAAGGGTGAGCCCAGATCTGTCTCCTTGGTTGAATATGCAGCATAGCAGGCCTGTGATGCATATATATCTAGTGAATAAATAAATCTATAAAGAGTCTGAGCTCACTAGACTTCATGTGTTCATCTTATTTATGAATAACCTGTGGCTCTAGAAGATTAGATGGTGTCACTAAGGTCACAGGGTAAGTTGGTCATTCCTGCACAATCTAACACTATGCTTTTGCATTCCCCCCTCCCACCTACATACGTATTTAAGCTCATATATCACTCTTTATAGGAACTTGAGCCACACAAAAACAGCTATGGGTGAAGAATATATTTGATGGTTAGTTTTACATTCGGGAAAAAAAAAGTCCACACTCAAAACCATCAGTAGGATTAAAACAGCATAGCCCCAAACCAAACAATCTGGTAGCTTGCGGTCATGGCTACACCAATAATAAAACCTAACTCACTAGAAATTTTCCTGACCAGAGTAAAAGCATTTGCTTGACAGGTACAGAAGAAATGGCGAGCCAGAAAGAAACACCCACCACTGGTCCAACGCCTCAAGGAGTCACCAGTAAGTACAGAAAGATGAGAAGCAATGGAGGAAAGTAACAAAGAACAATGTGCCTTTTTAGAGCACCTTGAGCATGAAATCTACACTTACAGAGTCTATGAATCACGACATCTGAACAGCACTAACAAAGCCATTCTACTTGTTTGTGCAAAAAAAGAGTATCAAAAACTTAAGAAATAATACAAACTACAAAGATGCTAAACCACGTTTGTTCAGGTGATACCAAGTCATTCCCTGTTTTGTACCTAACAACAACTAAGAAGAGCACAAAGAAAAGAAAACGTTTACATAACAAAATGTTTGCTCCCCCATAAAATGGCATGAATATTGATATAAACCATTAAAAGTCCTAATCAAGTGCTTATTGTAAGCAAAACTATGGTAGGTGCTATGAATGCAAAAGAAGACGTCTTTACTCGGGCTCTTCCTAGTAAGAAGCAAAGCATAAACAACTGCAGTGTGGTCTAGTAGGTGGGAAAGAGAATGGAGGACAAGGCACTGTTAAGGAACGACCTGAGTGGGGTCTGCGAGGGACAGGGCCAGGAAAGGTAAGAAAAGTTCCAACAGGGCTTCCCACCTGACAGTTCTAATCAAATGCTTCACCTCAGGCAAAGTTACACAACATGTGGGAAGAGCCATCACCTGGCCTCTCACTTATGCCACAGACAACATGATTCATTTGTGAGAATTAAAAACCTGAGAAAAGATGAGGAAGTTCACTGACTACCAGCCATTTTTGGAACAAGACTCCATATCCTCTGACACCTAATCCCACGTTTCTCTTATAAAAATCACTGCATCTGACTCACTGACTACCCAAAGAAGCCATCAGAGTTTGCCTCACTTCATAATTAACACTCACCACAGACAAAGATACACAGGAGAGAAACATATACAACTAAAAGACATCTAAATAGATCAAAATCAGATAAATACCTGTTTGATTCAAATTTCATTAGTATGGCGAGTGCATAGAAGGTGCTGGAATTTAAAACATCATAGATGGGAAGTTTTTTAATTAAAGCATAATAGCTAATGTCTGGCAGGCACTTACCAGTCATTACAACAACCCTGCAACCATTCTCGACATGAAAAATCACAGGCCTAGAGAAGCCAGCATCATTTTTATGACAGCATTCTCCAGATTTTATCGGAGTTTGACTTTATCGGTATCCTTTAGAGCAACTGTTGATCAAAGGCTGGAGAAGAAACAATTTTAGGATAGATTTAAAGTAGTTACTGTTCCTACCATATATATATAAGGTAGAAATATCCTAAGTATATTTCCTATAATAAAGATAAATATTCTGTTGACAAAATAAAACAATTGTATTTAAGGTCTATAAATTTCTCCTATGGAATTTTTACTGTAACAGATTTAAATATTTAAATTTTGGTCAGCTTTACCTTTTCTCGTAAAGTCCTCGATTTCTCCCCCATATACTGTGAGGTATTTAAGTACATGATTCTTACAGTCAAGGAATAGAAACCTAGGTATCATCAAGGCACTAGCTTCTTTAAAACTGCCTGTGATACCTACTTTTCTGTCTTGTGATACTTTCTCACTGACATTAAAAAAATATCAAAAGATGTTCATAAGCCTTTGCTTAATAAAGCCAATGACCCGACTCCCTTCCTTAATTAAAAGCTGACGGTAGTAAGAGTACTTACTATTTGCAATGAATGTTCAGACATAACAGTCTTATTAAAATTATGTCTATCTTATAATTTCTTCCATTACTAATGCATGCTTAAAGAAATTGATTCTGAGATACATTTTTCTTGTCCTCTACTAGGCCTTGACACAGACTAGTATAAATGGTAGTGGGCACTAACGAGCAGATTCAACCAACACAGATGATTGAAATTAAAAAGCTATAACATATTAACATATCTAGGCCACACAGAAGGGTCATGAGGTAAGATCATCAGCATAAATTAGCACATTATTAAGAGACAGCTACAGAAGCCAGGCAAAAAGCTGCACAGCAGATCTTTTCATCACAACAAATATAAAATGCTGTTTGATTGGATTACTTGAGGAAATATTGCTAGTCTACTACCATCTTTGACGACTTCCACTGCTACCCTGAGATACAAATTTGAATCCAGACAGCCTGGGCAGACGGCTTGAGATGGACAGAAGGAATTTGTTAGCACATGCTTTAATCACTTAGCTGATTTTGTCCATTTGCCTAGGAATAAAGGTTTAAAAAAACACTTTTTTTTTGTACTTTCCCTACAAGAGTCTGAAAACATAAAGTCAAGCAGGAACTAACCTTTTGTTATTTACCAAATCCAGAGTTTTCCACCTCCAAGAAGAGATGAACGAGCTAGAATCACACTAATTCCAGCATGCTCATGCCACAGTAAGTCTAGAGCATACCCTCCAAAGCATCCACATCAGAACGCAACCCCTTTATTTCTCAGACTATTCTCCACTCACAATACCACTGTCAAATCCCAGAGGAGAATTTCAAGATGGCTGTCAGTCAGTACCCACTGGAGCTGCTGCTAAGGAACCAACCTCTCCCTTAACTGTGCATTGTTAAACAATTCAGGCACAGCACATGTGCATCCTATTACTGGCATCAACAAAGGCAGCAAGAAGAGTGAGGGTTTACAGAGAAGTACATCTGTTCCGGTGAACATAAAAACAAACCTCTCGCAGCCAGAGGCATCGTCACTCCTGAAACCACACATAGGTGGTAAGTCAGTCTATCCTGTCAGGGTAATAAGAATGGGGTCTAATGGAATAAGGTGCAAAAATCTTCATTTTTAAGGCACACTACCCTTTTTTTTTTTTAAAAAAAAGTGATTTGGGGAGAAAAACATAAAAGCTGAATTGTAGAATTAATGCAGATTCAAAACAATTTCCCCATTCCAATAAAGGACAGTAAAAGGCACCTGAAAGGTCCTGTACTTCTGACCTTGCCCCCAAAATAAGGGCCAATCATCTCACAAAAAGAGCTGGATAAGTAAAGTAGTCTGTGCTTTCTTACTTCCAGTAAAAATTCCTGGCAAGTGTACAAGCGGAAAACAACCATAGATACCTATGACTGGACATAAGACCCGTCCTACGTGTACAATCACATTTGGGGCACGTTTGAGTATGAGGCTGGAGACATAGCTCAGCATTTAAAGCATACACTGCTCTTACAGAGAACCTGGAGTGGGTTTCCAGCATTCACCTCAGGCCGACTCACAACCCCAGCTCCAGGGTATCTAAAGCCTTTGACATCTGCTGTTACCCGCATACACGCCGTGCACAGACCGACACACAACACACACTCACACACGAGTGCACACATACACACATAAACACACACACAATTAAATATAAAATAAATCTTTTTTCAAGATGACTTTGGAAGGTGTTCAACTGCATGATGACAGATACAACCACAGACCATGTTGAAAGAAGCCTACCATGGAGCCAGAGGCACATGATCTAATTTTGTATTTCTCACCTAGAAAAGCTATTCATAGATCCTAGCTAGATTCCCCTTCCATCACATTACAGTCAGAGGACATAGAAACAGAGAAAGGTTTTGCTAAATTTTCAAAACCATTGTTAATATAAAATGACTTTCCAAAATGGATAAGCCAGGGTGGTGTGACCTGAAAGGCACACAAATTGTTTATTTATGCCTGCTATGTTTTAATCACTGGACTGTTTGAGAGACTTCAAAAAATTAATGGTTTTGGCTATACAACAGCAACTATGTCTCCCATGAAACATTAGCTGTCACATTAAAACAAGGTTTTATCATTAATTATATTGGATTATATAGTTTATGTCTACAACATGATTGTTAAATAACCAAATTTCCAAACCATTTCAAAATAAAAATGAAATCTGGTCCCAGCAAGCCTTACATGAATTAAGGATCCATTTACAAAACAGAAAATTAAATGTAAAAAATATAACCTCAATTTAAGACATTTGCAGATAAGACATCCAACACTTTTCCAAAAAAAGGAAAGGAAAGGAAAATGCTAACGCGGGTCAATAGTGCCATCTTTTGGGTTATTTTGTAATTGCATGAAGGTGTACAGAAACACCTTGAATGCATATAAAAGAAAGCAGAGTAGACAAGGCAAGTCAAGCTACCAGTTTTTAACTTATATAACTTACATTCAATCTATATGTGAACTACACTACACATTCTTGAATGCATTGTCTGACCTCTGTCTGTTCTTGTGCAGTTCCGTTTGGTTGAACCACTCTCTTAAAGGAGCTGAGAAGGCTTTAATGGCTGTTAGAGAGACCCACTGCTGGTCAGAATACTAGTGTTCAAATTCCAACATAAATTCATTGTAACTATATACCCACACAATCATAACTGTTATAAGTAATGCACACATTTCTATACACAATTTTGAAAAAACAGTTTTATTCTGTTTACAATGATTTTTATTATACATGTGCCAAGGAAATGCTGTTTATGCTTAAATTATTACATGACTATACAAACTTTAACTGCATTCATAAAGGTATCTACATTTCAAGGATATTAAAACATGTATCCAAGACAACATTTGTATATGTGTGACAATGGGAGGGAGGGGTTTCCTCATCACTGCAAACTGAACCGGCCTTTCCCTTATTGAGGAGGGAATCTCAGCACTCATCACTACAGCCTGCACCTGCCTTACACCTTGCCTAAGTCACAAGATGCTAAAGTGAACTGCGGTTGATAGGCTTCCAGCATGCCCACTCAATGATTTGTGCCTTGAATTGATGAAGTCTGTAAACCACCTTCACTCTCCTCCCTGGTGATATTTTTCAATAATTTCACAGTTTTATGAAATCACAACATACTTCTCTAGTCCACCCTCAGAGTTCATTCCTTCATTTCTGTCCGCTAACTAACAAGTCGGCTCTCACATGGAAAGCTGAAGATATTACAATCGTCTGCCCATGCCCTTGGATCATTCATTGTCAATTTTACTCAAATTACCATCAGCAAATATTCTTGAAAAAGCGAGTTTTTAAATCACAGCTAAAAGCTATCAAAATGGAGACACCTTATAAGGTTAGAAAGGCAACGACAGAAAAGACAGAAGGATCAAAGCCAGAAGCTAATGGTGCGCTGAGTGCTGCTCTGGGGCCAGGGACAGAGGGCATCTGCTAAGTGCTGACCTGCTGCGCACAAAGGCCTGGGGCAGACCCAGCACTGCAGAAACCGGGATACAGGAAAAGCTATTTTACATCACAACAGAGATTATTAAATACCTCAGAAACATCTTCAGGCCAATGGCAAGCCTTGTCACTCTACAGAACAGAAACAGACAGGGAAATGGAGAGACTTAGATAGCACTAAACAAAAGCCTAACTGTTGGAAGGCAGTGACTCCCCAAAGCTCTGCTTCACTTCTCAGGGGCCGGTGTGCGCCCGCCAGGTCTTCTCTAGAGATAATCTCCTTCCCCTATTTCTGAGTGGTGGGTGAAAATTCCATTCTGAAGACCCTTAGATTTATTTCTCTGTTTTATTCCCTGAGAAATAAAAAGGGGGAAAAATGAGAAAATGCCATTCTTATCCCCACCTTTCTACTATACCCTTTACCAACCATTGCAAATAAGTCAACTTTTGAACACAGGAACAAACACTCTTAACCCTACCCTTATGAGTAAACAATTCAGCAGGAACATATGTAACCGTATTTTATCAAGTTTAAAGGTCCATCGAGATTGCTACAGTCAATTCCATCCCATTAAACAGAAAGCAATTACTGCTTCCAATTTAATAAGAATGGATTAGACTGGATTTCTGATTCAATACCATTTGTAAAAGTGTCCGTGTCAGGAAGAGTGATGGCGTGCGATCTTATCTCAGACATGTCAAGACTAAGCCAACTGGACTTGACAGCACCTAAATAGGACTCTACTGAGAGCTCAGACATCCACATGCATACATTTAGTTTACTGTTACAATATACTTTCACTTTTTACTGTGTTGAACTTGGAAAACAATTATTAACATTCATCATATTCAAAAGTCAGTTCTACTTGATCACTAACCCATATATAATGCACATTTTAAAAATTCCTATTTTGTGTGTGGTACCCTGTGCAATGGCAATAATAATTCAAACACACATGGACACTGCTTACGCTAACTCATTTAATCCTCTACTCAACCAAATCTCAGGACTTGGGAGACTAACACAGGAGGATCACTGTAAGTTTAAGGCTAGCCTGGGTTATACAATGCATTTAAAACCAACCTGGGCTATACAGTAAGATTCTATCTGATAGAGATAGAGGCAGAGATGGAGATGGAGATAGAGCTGGAGATAGAGATAGAGAGGGGGAGGGGTTGCTCTAGTAATCTTAACACCGACATAATAATTGCCATTTGTTCAGCTATTAGGCAAATAGAAGATATTACCTGACTTTACAGTATGACAGTGTTAAAAGTTAGGTACTTCAGTTCTGATTTGCTGAGCAAGTATCTCTAAAATGTCCAAGCTGAGTAAGATGGAAAGAGTTCACGAAAGGGAAGGGAAGGGAAGGGAAGGGAAGGGAAGGGAAGGGAGGGG
>NW_021604699.1:2883348-2905258 GCF_004785775.1 Grammomys surdaster | reverse complement strand
AGAAGGGAAGGGAAAAGAAGGGAAGGGAAAAGAAGGGAAGGGAAAAGAAGGGAAGGGAAAAGGGAAGGGAAAAGAGAAGGGAAAAGGGAAGGGAAAGGAAATTGACCAACCACACTTAGGTGGGGAAATAGACTAAAGAGCAGTGGTGCCACAGCACTGTGGCTTATGGAAAGTGGGGTCTAAGATGACCAGGTTCATGAAAACAGTGTGGAGGCACAATTACCATCACCAAGAAAGTCCTTAAATTTCTATAAGTATAATACACACCCAAGAGTATACACAAACCTGACCAAAATTCTGGGCCCCGCTTACATCAACCCTCCAACCCACGTCAAGCCAGCATGTACTGTGAGAAAGTGCAGTTCAGCTCATTCTGCTTTAACATTTCTTAAGCCTGTTTAATAATCAGGTCTGAGGATTAATGAGACACTCAAGATGGAGCCATGCCACTGTTTTTAGTAAGTATGAAAGTAATGGAGTCATAAAATAACAAATAGTTTTTCCTCAGATTCAAAAATCCCACCTTAATATATTCCTATGGAAAACGGCCACAGCCAGATGCCAGGCTGAGCAGTGAGAGCGACCAAGAAGAGTTGGAGCTGTCAGCCCATCACTGGATAATCACACATCTGCTTTCCTGCACACTGCATCTCAGATTAACAAGAGCTCACATGGCCTCTGAAAAGGTCAATTTGCCAAGTTCTTATATAAATACTGTTAAAAATAGAAAAAAGCAGAGAAAAATTAAATGTTAGGTAACTTAATGACTTCTAATCATTTTATTAGATGATCATTTGTAACATGAAATTCATGTTCAGGGGTCATAATGCCACTAAGCGATCGCACGATGCAATACTGCCATCTGCTGTTCAAGAGCTAGAAACACATCTTGTCTTTAATGCAAACCCTCTGAAGGCCAAAAAGAGTGTTGAACATGCTCAACTCCTGATGTCCCTGAAGTTGGTAATACCAAGATTAAAGACAGCAACACAAAAAATAAAAAGTAAGTTTTTAAATGATGCTTTCATGGTAATTTGTCATCTATTCATTTTCATAACAAAGAAAATTATAACTTAAATGCAGACTAATTCTATATAAATTACTCAAAAATACTGTACAAAATCTCTAAGCATAATCTGAACTATTAAGCAATTAAGTAGGTATCATATCTCTGAAAGTATATGGATATGTGTTTTATTTGTCTCATAAAACCCCTAAAATGTTGTAGGTAGAACACAGTGTAACAGGGCAGAATTTTTTTAAAGCCTTGGTCTCCTGACACAGTTCCTCATTCAATCAAGTTTATCCACGAAAACAACATTTTCTTTTCTACTCACAAGCTACACAAAGCTGAAGTTTATGGGACTCAAAGGTCAGGCCAAAGGTTAACAGGATGAAGAACAATTTGCAAGTTCACAAAGAGAAACAGGAGAACGGTAAAGGTATCACAATTTGAATAGTAGGAAAATTGGGAAAGCAGGTTTTCAATCTGTAACAAAATGATTCACTAGCTTAACCATTTCTAGCCATTCATTCATTTTAGACATAAGATGAACGTCTTCAGAATCCACAAGTGTGGACTAGATTTCACTTACTCCTTTGGAAAAAAAAAATGAAGATTCAGAGAGAAGCCCTGTCTTGAAAAACAAAAAAACAAAAAGTGAAGATTCTAATTCAAATTCAGGAAAGTAAACTAGATTTTCAATTAATCCTTCAAGAAAGCAAACATTCTACTCAATCATTCAAGATTATTTAAGCATAAGGAGAATACTGCTTAGCGTGTAAAGGACACGAGAAAGGCCCACACTATTTGGTTTGTACAGATAACACAGTCTAGGACAAATCAGGGCTACTTAGCATTCTGTTGGTCTGAACTGAGTTTGGGTGCTTCCTAGGAAGACAAATATGGGGAAATTTCTCAGCCAACTAGAGAAAAAAAATAATTAAATAAAATAATTAAATACTTCTGTGCTGCCTAAAAAATAAAAGTGTATATAAAGAAGAAACAGAACTAACATAGGAATTATGAAAGAAGCTCTGTGAGGAGTGTCAACCTAGCACCCCAGAGGCCCTAAGTTCAAATGCAAGGATAGCCTAAACCTGTGATCCCAGCCACTTCAAAGAGGCCTCAAAAGTCATCATGTAGCCCACTTTCTACCTCAGCAACGAAGTCGTAAACACTCCTGCAATTGTAATTATAGTCCAATAAGGTACTACGAAATATTTGTGTGTGCATGTATGAGTGTGTATGCAAATGCATGTGTGCACAGACATACATGCAAATGTGTGAGCATGTACGTGGAGGCAAGTGGACAGCCTCAGGTGTTCTTTATTGGTACCATCCACCTTTTGAAGACAGTATCTCACTGGCCTAGAACTTGCCAAGCAAGCATGGCTAGCTGGCCAGAGACCCAGGAAATCTGTCTATGTGCCTCTCCAGAGCTGGGATCACAAAAGCACAACACCTCACTGGGTGTTTTGTTTGGATTTTGGGTTTATTCATGCCTTTGTTAGTTTAAGTAGACAACAGGGCTGAATCTTGGTCCTATGCTCCAGCACTTTACCAAGTGAGTTACCTCTCCAGCTCAAGTACATCAAGATTTCAACAAAATATTTAACAGAGATCATAGATTAACGAAATGTGAATACAGAATACTCACTAGTTTTTATAATATACAGTATAATTCTTTGTAAGAAGCCATTTTTTTATTTCTCAACAACTTTCTTGCAAGATCTTATAGTAAACCAGGCAAAATTTTAGGCAAACTATAAACTATATGTAAGATGTTTAATATTTTTATTTTAATAGAAAAAATACTGGCCATAGTATTTCAGTGGAGCTATGCAGCACTTTACCAGTACTTTCCTTCTGCAGTGTACCACCCAGTCCTGGTGGCACAACAGAAGTATAGTGCTGCTATACTTCTCAAAGGTACATGTGTCCCTTGAGACCACAGAGAGCTATGCATAGCATCCAGCAATCAATTACATATATCAATGGCCTTTCAAATTGTAACATTGTGATGCCCTATTATATAAATGGCTTTTCAATTACATTGGTCCACATCCTTCCAAATGATGAAGTCATTATTAACACACACACACACACACACACACACACACACGCATGCACGCACGCACGCAAGCACATATATACTCACTCTAATGACTTTCACTAAAGTCTTTAGTTTTATTTATGACATTAAGTCTGTTCACTGCAATTTTTCTCTTTTAAAAATAATTCTTTGGGTCACATACAATCCAGCTGTTGGCTGTGGGAACCCACAAACAACGCAGGCTATTGCCAAGACCATACATTGCTCTCTACAAGCTTATAGTAAGGCCCTACTGCTGAAGACAACAACTCACTAAACGTGGAGGAGTCCAACTAGTGCCTACCTAGAGCCTTCACTCCTACTGACTAAAATTCACAGAACCAGAAGGCATTCTGCATACTACCAAAGAAGAAAGGTAGACACAAACTCACCTACAAATTCTTTGATCTACAATGGTGATCTACATGCAAAATGTGCTAATGCAATAATGGCACGAGACTTGTAGGACAAACCAAGTAATGTCTGATTAGATCTGAGTCCCACTCCATGAGAGGAATCTATCTCTGATACTGCTCATGTGGCCAAGAACTTGGGGCTAGACAGACCAGGGACATAGGAGAAAAATCAAATACTACTGTTCTGCTAAAGAAAAATAACAATAAATAAAACAAATAATAACAATAAAATGACACTTAATGACATTCCGTGACATTCATAGGTCAGCATCTTGCTCAGCCAGCAGCAGAGAAAAGAGACTCACAACTGGATAATAAGCATAGAATAAGAGCCTGGAACACTAAGCCCTACACGTGGCGTCTCCATTAATCCCCTCCCCTCAGGGCTCAGAGAACCCTGTGGAAGAAGAGGCAAGAAGATTGTAAGAGCCAGAGAGGATGGAGAACACCAAGGAAGCAGGCCTTCTAAACACTGTAAGCTGCACATGTGAACTCATGGACACTGGCAGCACTCACAGGTCCTGCAAAGGTCTAAGCCAGATGGGGTCCCAGCCGTGAGAGGGGAAGTAGACACAAGCCAGTCCCCAAGCCCAGAAGCTACCTCCAACTGATAACTGCTCAGAAAGGAAAAAATGTTTGGTCCAATGGAGTCTCACTGGGGATACAAACTACTCTTAGGGCCAGGACTCACTCACGCCTAGCAATAGATGGCTAACATAAAACAAATTTAATAGCATTTTTGGAGGTTCTCTGTCTCATGGTTTTTCTGGGCTGTTTTTTTTTTTAAACTTACAGGTCCTTTCATGCATATATATATTTCCCATTTTGTATTTTTATGGAATCTCTATGTGTGATACATGTCTCTGCAGTTTATATGTTTCTTGAGCTTTGTCTTAGGCTCTTTTCCTTGGTTTGGTTTGCTTGTTTGTTTGTTTGTTTTGACCTAGTCTGGTTCGTTTGCTTTTATTATTGATTGATTGATTGATTGCCTGTTTGTATCCTAATGAGAGAAAGGGTGGGATTTGAGTGAATGAAGAAGTGGGGAGATCTGAGAGGAGTTAAGAAAGGAGAAAACATAATCAGAATGCATGGGTTTTTTTTTTTAAATCTTTTCAATTAAAAGCAAGAAAAACTTACTTTCCACAAAAAAGGGGGTGAGGGATGTATGTGGTATTTGGTAACACTGCTCATCTCCCACAACTTAAACCAACACTCCTTTGGCCCTGTCACCCATTTCCATCTACCCTCCTAAATATAAATGTCTTTAACACATGTCCTGCTTAGCCCATAAGATGCTGTTTCCTGACTCAGGCTAGCAATTCCAGAAACCCAAGAATACAACTCCCTCATCCCTTTCACCTGTAAGACCAAAACAATGCACACGGACACTATGTTCACAGAGTGCAAATTTGAACTATAATTCCAGGAAAGTTCCAAGTTTACCAAGGCATCACCTTTGGCTACAGATAAAATCTCCTCAGAGAAATCTTGAGTAAAAGTATTTTTGTTAGATATACTACTCAACACACAATTGAATACCTCATTATAAATATTCATTACTAATGCATACAACCTAAAAAGTCAAAAACTTAATGTCAGAATATTTTAGATATTTTTAAAGCTTAGATTAATGAGGTCTTGTCTTTGTCTTCAATTATAAGCTATATAAAATTAGCATCGGAAAAAAATGAGCATTTTATACAGTGCACTATACTATACAAATGTAAATGATCGTGGTGATAAGATACAACAAAGAGATATATGAGAAAAGTGAGATAGCAGACTATACAAAGATAAGGGAATAATATTTTCCATTAAATTTCATTTTTAGTAATTGCCCTTTCTTAGTTTTGTTTTGTTTTTGAGCAAAGACTCACTATGTAGCTCTGACTGGCCTCAAACTCAGAGATCCACCTGCAACAGACTTGCACTGAATTTCAACAGAGTATCAAGAATTCAAAAGTCAAAGCTCTTCTTCTTGTGTTTCTACAGAGTTTCTATGGACTCTGTTTATAATTAAGGAGGTAGAAATTGACCAGGCCGCTCTCAGTTGACATGGCTACCCAAAATAAAAGAAAGAACTCCAGTTCTCAACTCTGCAGGGAAATACACTGACAATGTGCCAATAGCCCTCCTACCCTCTCAAAACTAAAATGCTTCTCATAAGAGCCACACATAAGATTCCTATGAGGGAATTATTTTTTATGTTGGACAACAAACAAGGTATTATTAATAGTAGATTTCCATACTGAATGGCTCTTAAAACACCAACTCAAAGAGACCACTCAGCATGAGGCAAACACATAAAGGCTGTGCAGATCTGCCTAAATCTCAATGTGGACTCTAGTGCAAACTATCTAGTAGTTTCCATCTCCCTGTGTCTTCGTGTTTCCATTACTCTTCCTTCTCCAGCCTCAATCTTATTCTAAAGCATGAGGTAGCCCCATGCCTATAAAGTCATTTGTTTCTTCAAAGTCACATGGAAACATCCTGCATGCACTAAGCTTCTCAGCAGGTCAGCTCCCCTTCCTACAAACCTGTGCAAAACTCCTCTCTGAGAACTAGCCTAAGCAGAGGGAACATGTGTCATGTTTTTCATGTCACTAAATACTGGACCAGCTGAAGTCTTCTGCTTTTACAGATTTTCACACCACCAATCTGGTTTTTTTTGTGTGTGTGTGTGTGTCATTTTCTTTGTTTGGTTTGGTTTTGGTTTTGGTTTGTTTGAGAAAAGGTCTCTCCATGCAGCCCTGACTGTCCTAGAACTCACTATGTAGATCACGCTGGTCTCAGAGATCCACTTGCTTCTGTCTCTTTTCAATATTAAAAAAAAAAAAAAACAGTAATCCTCTTAGGAGTTACTGTTAGTCTTAATGTAATTTACTATCTAGGTAAGTTTGTTGGTATGTTCATGTGAAGTGACATCACCACCAGCCTGCAAAGGAAACCGAGATAATCAGGCAACATTTGCTGTTGCTGCTGTTTTTAAGTAACTTTATGTAACAAACATTACTTCAATCAACATCAATACAAGCTAAAAATTTCATTTTAATAATCTTCTAATCAGTAATATGATCCTTGGATGTATTTCTTATACAAAAATTTCAATACAGGAATCAACATGAAACTGACCGCAGGCACAAAAGTTAAAGATACTTCACACCGAGTGGCCAAAGCCCAGAAAGAAGTACTCTATACACTTGAATCAGTCTACTGTGCTGTCACCTCAACACCGAGTTTCAAATAAAGTTTCCTTAAATCAAACATAAAATGCCACATTCTGACATGACTAAGTATTTCTAAAATATAAATTATAAAAGTTTTTAACTACAGTAGATCCTAATTTTCTCTATTATTAAAAGAGAAAGAAAGAATCCATTAGAAATAAGCATTGCCTAAGATAAGATTTAAGCAAGACTATAATTCTTGCTTAAATCTTAGAGGCCCAGCACAAAACGACACAAAGGAGCAGAAATGCAAAGCCGGCCTCAACTACTTGGGTAATCTGAATCCCTTTCTCAAAACAATGTTTTTAAATTATGAATCTTTTCCTTCAAAATGAAAAATGGTAGAAAGAAATAAATGACAACCACTCCAAATCTTAAAGTTTTCCTGCAGAATAATCATGTATGAGACTCAGTGTTACAAGCAGCAATTTCAAGTATCTTAACCCAAATCATGTTTCTTCACCAAACAGTAAATGTCTACAAGTAGCTATTAAGAAATCTTGACTTCTTTCCAATAATTTCTGTATTCAGTACATGAAATCTAAATTTTATACCTATGTTATATTCATTGTTATTTTAGGCCCATACTTAACAAAAAAAAATTTAAATTAACAATTTTAATAAAATCCCATTAATCCATAATAATCAAAACACCTGACATCGGTAATCCAGAAACCATGCAAACTATGTTTCAGCTCTAAACTTGAGGTCTACAGAGATCTGGGGAATTATAGCTCAAGACAAAGGTATGGTTAGCAGAGGTAAAGACTCAGTGAACTCCACAGTGTTAGAAAACAAGAAGGGCTATGGAGATGTCTCAGGATATAAAGCACTTCCTGCACAAGCTAACAGTCTGGATCTCCAGAACCAATGTAAGCACAAACCACATAAGTGCACATACACACAGTAAATATGAAGCTAGACTGGTCATGGTGGTATATGCCTTAATCCCAAGAGAGGCAGAAGGATCAATGCTGTGAATCCAAGGCCAGCCAGTTGACACAACAAGTCCCAGACCAGACAGAGCAACATAGCTACATAGTGAAACTCTGCCAAAAATAAATAAATAATATATGTATATATATATAGTCATTCTCCTATGTTATTTAATGTATAAATTTTACTGCTATGCATAAAATAAGTAATATAAAAAACAAAATAAAAATTTCTAAAAATGGGACTGCATATGTGTCTCAACATTTAAGGCCATGGTGCTCTTCCAGAGGACCCAAGTTTAGGTCCAGATACTGTCATAGCAGCTCTCATCTGTCTGTAACTCCAAACTCAGAGGCTCTCATGCCCTCTTGTGACCTTACATGAAATTCCTGTAGTTTCACTTCAAAATACAAAAGGTTGTAATACAGGTCCTTTTAAAGTCACCAGGCAGCTGAGATGGCTCGGTGAGCACAGGCACCTGTCATTGAGCCTGCCCCAAGGATCCCACAGATCTCCTGACCTCCACATGTGTGCCACTGCACATCTGTGCCCCCATATATATGCACACAAATAACATGTAATATAAACAAACAAAAATACAATAAAATTCAAGGAAGATGTGACCAGTTATCTAATATATAGTAGCTATTAGTGTTCTACCTTCAAATCATTAAATTACTCTAAAATTCCCTTAAATTGCTGGGGCTAGACTACCTGTCTCCAAAATCTGCAACTCTGAAATGTAATCAATAAAACACATTATGGACCTCATTACCTGTAATTTTATAGCCATAGGCAGCAAGCTGTCCAGCCATGTATTCTCCATCCGAATTATTATGTGAGCAGCCCCATGTTCGTATCCAAATTTTCTGTATGCCTGGAATAGTGCTGTTAAGTAATCAATTAAAACAAAGTGAGTATCTGTGATTTTTAAGATAAAAGTCACTAGATGATTTAGGGCACATTACACAAAAAACAAACTAGAATCAATTCACAACCTAGTTACAGAATGTATCAAATTATTTAAAATCTGCTGTTACAACAAAACTCAGTGAGCTAGATCGGTGAGTACATGCTGCATAAACCTGGCCACTTGAGCTTGATGCCTGGAAAGCATGTAAAGACGAAGGAGAGAACCCACTCCACAGAGCTGTTCTCGGACCTCACACATTCACCATGATGATCACGGTCACACTTTGTGCTAGTTAGTCTAATGTCTACTTGACACAAGCTACAGTTATCTGAAAGGAGGAAATCTCAAATGAGAAAACGCCTCTACAAGAACCAGCTGTAAGGCATTTCCTAACTATTAACTGATGGGGGAGGGTCATCAACTGATTGTGGGTGGTGCCATCCCTAGGATGGTGATCCTGGGTTCTATAAGAAAGCAGGCTGAGCAAGCCACTGGGAGCAAGCCAGTAAGCAGCATCTTTTCATGGCCTCTCTGCATCAGCTCCTGCCTAAATGATCCTGCCCTGTTTGAATTCCTGTCCTGACTTCCTTCAATGATGAAAGTGCTCTGGAAGTAAGTGTAAGCTGAATAAACCCTCTTCTCCCAGCTTGCTTTTTGGTCATGGTGTTTCATCGCAGCAATAGAAACTCTACCTAAGACTTAATACATTATTCATACAGACACAATAATAATAAGTAAAATGTTTTAAAACTAAAATCTAGATAAAATAACCATGGAATCACAGGAAGAATCTCTGTATGTAAACAATTTCCTTTTGCATCTGTTGTCACCAAATGCCAGGACTAGTAATAGGTTACCTCTAATTGAGTTGTTAGCCAAAGTTAGCCATAGGAACCCCAAAACAACCCAGGCTGTTGCCAAGACTACAGTACTACAGACTGCTCTCCATAAGCTTATTATGGTAAGGCCCTATTGCTGAAGACAACACCTACACAACTCACTGAGCATGGAGAAGTCCAGCTGTTGCCTACCTAGAGCCTTCACCCCTACCGACTAAATGTTCACAGTACTGGAATATACTCTGCATACGACTAAAGGAGAAAGGTAAATACTAACACAGCTACAAACTCTTCTGTCTACAATGGTGACCTATACACCAGATGCACTAGTGCAGTGCTTCTCAACCCACTGGTCGTGACCCCTTTGGGGGTTGCATATCAGATACCCTACTTATCGGATATTTACATGATAATTCATAACTATAGCAAAATTACAGTTATGAAGTAGCAATGCAATAATTCTATAATTGAGGGTCACCACAACATAAGGAACTGTATTAAAAGGTATCACTAGGAAGGCTGAGAACCACTGCACTAGTGCTTCAGTAGCACAAGGCTGCAGGGCAAAGCAGCTAACATCCGACTGATTTATGACCCACTCCAGGAGATGGACCCATCCCTGACAATGGGTGGCCAAGAACCTGAATAGGCCAGAAACTAGGGTAAAACAAAATACTACTGTTCTACTAAAAGAATGTGGCAATAAAATGACTCCTAATGACATTCTGCTATATTCAAAGATCAGTGACTTTTTGTTTTATCTTAATACATTATATTTTATTCTGTGTGTTTTCTGACAGAAAAGGGTGGATCTAGATGGGAGGGGAGCTGGGAGGAGGAAAGGAAGGAAAAATTATAATCAGAATATATTAAAAAATCTATTTTCAATAAAAAGGAAAAACAATGTTTACAAAATTTAATTAAAAGTAAATAAATAATGTCCTTTTGAATCTGTGAAAAGGCTTAACAGGTGTGCATCCAAGCCTGATGACTTGAGTTCATCCCCAAGATCCACATGTTAGAGAACTGATTCCTACAAGTTGCCTTCTGACCCCCACTCAGATGGTTTAGCTCATGTGTTCATGCATAGTCATACATCATACATAAATAAAACATAAATTTTTTACAAACATTTTAAATACAAATTTTAAAAATGTCCTTTCAAGCAAGGTAACACACACCTGTAATCCCAGCACTTAGGAAAGAGAAGCAGGAAATTTAGGGTCATCTGTGGACCAAGCTACAAGAGATCTTGCCTCAGAAAAAGTTCCTCTCTGGATTGCAGTTTTAATTCCTACTAACCATACTATTAATGGCTGATGCAACTTTTAGAAAGATACATACACATGGTTGCACGGAAAATGGCAGTTGCAGCAATAACACCCAAAGAAGAAGGGCTGAAGCCATTAAAGTAGTACCCTACAAGTATGCGGACACAACCTGGGGTACTGGATACCCGACACCCAGCACCCAACACCCAGAAAGAAGCCAGGTGAAGCAGCAGGCATCTGTAACCTGAGTGCTTGTCAAGGGAGAAGACAGAAGAATCACTAGAACACATAAGCCAGTCAGCCTAGCAGAATCAACAGCTCCAGCTTCAGTTGACAGTCCCTGTCCCAAGAAATAAGGTGAAAAGCAATCAAGGAAGATACCTAATTTGGCCTGTAGTGTATACACACACACACACACACACACACACACACATACCTGTATACTCACATAAACATTTACACACATATACAACACAGAAAACAGAAGAATAAAAACAAAGGCTGGTGACCTGTTTTCACACTCATAAATATTAGTTGCAATCTTTATCCATTTAAAATTTACAGGTTCAAAATAACCAAAAGTGAAAACTTCATAATTAATGCAACTCCAGCCACAGGTTTCTAAAGAATTTATTTAGGAAGGACAAAAAAACTCTCCTCTTAGACTGCCCTAACAATTTAAAAGTAAACAGAAATGACAAGAAAGACATGCTTGGAATAAATGTGACAAATTCCACTAATTAAAACACATTCTACATGCACAGCCTTGAAAAGCTCAATAATCTAAACAAAGTAAACATTAAACCTGCCCACAACATACTAGATAAATAATTAAAGCTAAAACCGTACAACTGTGCAATCGTTTCTGCAATGTCATATTAGAGTCTTACTTTCAAAAATCCCACTACAAAAGTATAAACAGGACAATGATTTTTTTGTGCTCAATGCCTTTGTGTGATCACTCAGCACTCACTAATATGTTAAGAATGATCACATGTCCAAAACACCACTGCCAAATAGGAATCACAAATCTCAGTAAAAGTTTTATTTGCAATTACAACAGATTTATACCAACTATAGTCAAATCAAAACAATTCCTAGTGTCCTATCACCTTCCTTCAAAGAACATTTAATTTGGTATTTTGTTTTGTTTTTAATTAATTCTTGGAAAATTCTCGTCAATGTAATTTGATCATATTCATTCCCCTAGCCTCTCTTATCTCCACTCCCCATGTCCTTGGTATTTCTGAGTTTTTTAACCTATTACTTGCCAGATTTGAAGCAATTCCATTAGATTTGAACCTCTATGTTTCCTATTAGAGATACAAAGATCCTAACCTGGAGCTACTGCACATATGGTATGGGCCAACAGTGCCAGACTTTCCTGGGATAGAAGTGAATGTAGTCCTGAGGAATGCTTACCTGTCACTTGGTGGCCTGGGCTCTTCTTGCAAATGTTTTTGAGTATTCCGCCTTCGTACTTTAGGAAACACATGCTTTCTTGAGAAATGTCTGTCTTGTGGCTTTGAATCTTCCTGTGATATGATATCTTCTATGTCATCCAGCAGTACATCACAGGATGCAGAAGGCATCTTTCATAGTACAGAAAAAGGTTACAAATAGCATAAGTTTATGAAAATCCACTTAGCATGGTATTGGTAAACATTTTCACCAACCTTAAATCTAGCTTATCAACTCTGTTAAGCCTAAGTCCACAGAAAACATAGGCAGATAAACCAAAGAAACAACCATGCAAGTCCTGCAGATAGGAAACATCCCATGACTGAACTGAAAGCATCATAACTTACTTATATTATGAAGGGAAAGTAGGACAAGTTCTTTTCAAGAGAAAGGAAACAGAAAGCCAACAATTCCCATCAGCCACTGTGGCTGAGGACAGTGACCACCAAGGCCTCCAGTTCTGTGAGAAGGAACTGATGTGCCTGACTTTAAGAATGATTGGTGGGGCTAGAGAGGTGGTTCAACAGATAAGAGAACTTACTGATTTTGGAGAAGTCCTAGGCTCAGTTCCAGTACCCATGGAGGCTCAGTTCAGGGGATCTGACACCTCCTTGGGCACCAGGCACACTTTTGGTGCACATTACATACATACAAAACACTCATATACATACATACAGTGAGTCGTGCACACACATACACACACACACACAGGGCAGCTATGCCAATCAAAACTAGTATTGGTAAACGACTACAAAGTATTACTCTAATATCAAAACCAAGCAAACACACACACAAAAAGAAAACTACCAGCCAATATTCCTGACAAACACTAATGTTAAAATCATAAATAAAATGTTTACAAACCAAACACAGGTATATATCAAAGACATCAAATTAGCTGTATCCCAGAGATGTAGGGATGGCTCAGCATACATTAAGCCAATAAATGTAATAAGTCACATAAATGAACTTAAAGATAATTCAACAGATACACAAAAAGCCTTTGACAAAATCCAACATGACTTCATGATAAAGGTCCTAGAGAAGGGGATAGAGAGACAGTTTAGCAGATCAGAGAACCTGTGGCTCTTGCAGAAGACCTGGTTGTTCTTGCAGAGGACCTGGGTTCTGTTCCCAGCACCCACATGGTGACTATAACTCGAGTCCCAGAAAATCTGATGCCCTCTTCTGAACCCCAAGGTACCAGGCATGCATGCAGTGCACATATGCACATTCGGGCAAAATATTCATATATACAAAATAAAATAACCTCAAAGAAAGAAGTAATAAATTAGGGTTGAAGCTCAGCAGTAAGAAAAGAGTCTAGGCCCATGTATACTATGGCATCTATTACCTATCAACTTTCCTCATTAGGCCATCTGAACTACTGTTAAGCAGTTCTCAACCTGTAGGTCATGACCCCTTTGGAGTTTAGCGGTCAAATAACTTCACAGGGGTCACCTAAAGCCATCAAAAACCACAGATATTTATATTACAATTTGTAACAATAGCAAATTTACAGTTACAAAGTAGCACTGAAAGTAATTTTAAAGTTGGCAGCACAACATGAGAAACTGTATTAAAGGGCTGCAGCATTAGGAGGGTTGACAAACACTGCATATATTCACCTGTCTTCAAGCCTGTCTGATGAACTTCCTTTTTGTTCTTCTATAGGATTCCCATCCTTCTGTTCACATCATCCAAGTAACAGAGTGGCTTCCTACCAGGCCTATTTTTGTGCCTGAAATTTGTAATGTTTGCTTTAAAACTTTAATGGCATATGCATCATAATTTAAACCTCTATTTAAATCTCAGCCACCTATATATCTATCATCAGTAAAAGGAAAAGTAGGCTAAGCACCCATCCTTAAAACTGTTATGGTAATGAGCACATCACATGGTCAGTCAATCCTCCCTTTTCCTAGACAGTGACTGGTTCAGAGTCAGTCACAACAAGACAATCCAGCCAGAAAAGACCTTTATACAATAACTGATAGTAAAGACAGCTTCTCTTTTTACTCAAGTGGATGAATTTGGGATAACAGGCCAACTTTGTGAACTTTGTACCAGGCCAAAGAAGCCACCTACCTAAAGAATGAAGCCTACCAGGAAGTGCAGACACAAAGAGGCATAATGACTGCATTTGATCACCTGAGGTGCAACCTACTCAGCTCATCGGAGCCACTAACCTTCCTCTGAAGTCTAACATCTTTTGGGTTAGGCATTCACCTCCTAGAAACAAGGGTTCACCAACTCAGTCATTAAAGTACAGCTTGGCCTTTCCCACATAGGTTCCATTTACATGTAATAGCTGTCAGTGAAAAAAAAAAATAACAGCTTGAACAAATTTAGGAAATTCTGCCTCTTACAGATCTACAGTGCACAGGCTTGGACTGTGAAGAAGTACAGGAAAGAAACTGTACATTCACTGACTGACCTTGGGAGTTTTCTAAAAATTATTTTTTTACCAAACTCTTAAAGAAAGGAGGTGGGACTGAAAAGGGGCCCTCAACCCTCCTCTGTTCCTCACAGAGAGATTACATCCTTCTTTACTGCCTTGTGCTTGCCTTCAATCTGTCACCATGTAAACTGACCACTGTCTTGGAGTAAGTCTACTACTGCTGGCTCAAGCATGAAGTCCCAACAATGCTCTCTTCACCCTGCATTGTCAAGAGCTGCCTCTTACTGAAAATTCACTACTTAGAAGCAACTATCTTGTTACTTCTTCCATTTGGAAGACAAAAGCAAAATAACTCTCTTAGGAAAAAAAAAAACACTTCTTAATTTCCATACAGTTCTCTCATTTGAAAAAAAAAGCTTCTTTGAGAGTCATCTGTATTTACATATTTTTCCCCCACCTCCATTCTCAGACTGTGACCATCACTCAACTAAAACTGTCTGATTTCAATGGCATACAATGATATAACATGATTGATTCTCAGTCCCCTTACGAGACACAGCTACACAATTTGCAGCACGTGACACAACCAAACAGCCCTTTGAAGCAATTTCCCATGGGCATCAGGATCCCACTCTCCTAGGCCTCTTACCACATGAGCCATCCCTCATGTCTTTGGCTTGTTGCTCATCAATATATCTTCTCAACCCTGGGATAGCCCATGGCTCCTTCTCTACAGTCACTGCCTGGTGATTTCCTCACTCCAAGGCCTTGAAATCCCAACCCTGTGCTTATGTGACCAGCTCCATCTTCCCCTGAACCTCTCACTAAGATGTGCAACTGCCTATTGCACATTACTGCTTGACTGACAAATCAAACTTCACAAGTCAGAAACAGAACTCCTGGTCCTCTCCCTATCTTGTCAGATCACCTCACAGCTTCCCCTTTTTCCTTTAAAGGCATTCCAATATGCTTAGACCCAAAACCCTAAAATTATCGCAGGCTCCTTTTTGCATTTTCCCTAAATTCAATCCACCATTAAAATTCTGTTGGTGTCTCTCAAAATAAACTGAGACTCTGCTTGTTACCTTTCCCACACATATGATATTCATGACCCAAGCCAACACTTTTAAATGTTTTATTTATTGTGTGTATGATATGTGTCAGAGCAGCAGAATGGTACTACAGACAGTTGTGCACCTCAGTACCTGTTTCAAGCTCAGAGGACAACTTGCAAGAGTCACAGGTCCCTTGCACCATGTCCATACTTCCTATCACCCTTCCTTAATCTTGCTTTTGTTGTTGATGTTGTTTGCATTGGCTTTTTATTCTTTTTTTAACTGAATCACTTAATCACCTGCCCAGATGTTCTTTACTATCCTTCTATTAGAACATTACCCAGTAAGAGCAAAAAAAAATTTGCGTACTTTGCTCATTGTTTATCTAAGGTGCATAAAACTCTAATTAACCTTGTAGCTTCCCAGTAATTGTTTTTTCACCACAGTCTGGTCTAACAAAATACAGGCCTGGCTATATCTGTCTGAGTTACTGAGTTACTCTTCCCATTGCTGTGACGAAGTACCAGCAAAAAAGGTGGTTATTTTGGCTCATAATTTGAAAAGATTCAGTCCATCCAGGCAAAGACGGTTTGATGGCATTAGGTGGCTCATCACATTGCACTAACAGTCAGAAGGGAGGGATGAATGCTTGTGCTCAGCTGGCCTCCTCCATTTACACACTTTTTAATTCAGTCTTAAAGCATAGCCCACATTCAGGACATGAACTCCTTCATCAGCTAAACCTCTCTGGAAATCTCACAGATACAGGTATCAGATTCAACAGACCCTCCAATAATTTTGATATCCACTGTTCTGGAGTTATTTCATAAAGACTGACTTAGAGGACATATCAAATAGACATTACTGAATCAAGTGATTGTAACCTGTATAGAAACCATGTAATGGGAGAAAGAACAGTCTTCTCAACAAATGTCACCAAAACAACTAGATAGCCACACACAAAGAAACACAGCTGGGGCCCCATCTCACATCATACTCAAAAGTTAACTCACAGGGGCTACAGACCTAAACTTAAGGACCTACTCCTAGGAGAGTCTTACAGCTATCACAAGTATCAGGTTTCTCAATTAGACACTGGCTTCTTAGGACAGCAAGTGTACAAAAGGAAACAACTGGTTAAACTGCATCAAAATTAAAGTGTTTCACCCAGGTGCAATGGCTTGTGCTTGCAATTCTAGCACTTGGGAACTTAAAGCAGGAGGATCAGGAGTTAAAGGCTGTCCTCAGATACAAACCAAATTTGAAGCTAACCTGGGCTATGTGAAAACTGTTCTCAAGAAAGAAAAAAGAAAAACAATTCTCATGCTTCAGAGACAACATAAAGACCATGAGAAGGCATGCAGTGGGAGGAAACAGTAATTCACATAATACAGTAAGGGCCTCTTATCTGAGTAAATAAAGAACTCAAAAATACAAGCAACCCAAATTAAAATATGGGAAAGGGATCTGAACAGACATATTTCCAAAGAGGATATATAAGTATTTGATAAGCACAGAGAGCTGTCAGTAAAATCAGCCATGAGGGAAGGGCCATTCAAACCCACAAAGATATACCACTTCACACTCCCTGGCAAAACTAGAATCACAAGTAACCATGTTAACAGCGGTGAATCACATCACACAGAAAGAAAACTATAATCAGGCCTCGAATGGTGGTGCACACATTTAATCCTAGCCCTTTCAAGTTTTGTCTACATACTGAGTTCCAGGCTAGCAAGGAATACATATTAAGACAATGTCTCAAGAAACTTTTTAAAAAAAATGGAAAACAACTCAGCTAGAAGAGGTACAGAAACAAGCTTTCAAGAATGCCATATTTGGGTTGGAGAGATGGCTCAGCAGTTAAGAGCACTGACTGCTCTTCCAGAAGACCTGGGTTCAATTCCCAGCAACCACATGGCAGCTCATAACTGTCTATAACTCCAGGGTCTGACAGTCTCACAAAGACATACATGCAGGCAAAATCCCAGTGCACATAAAATAAAAAAATAAATACAGAAAGAAAGAAAGAAAGAAAGAAAGAAAGAAAGAAAGAAAGAAAGAAAGAAAGAAAGAAAGCCATATTTAACAGCCAGGTAGAGAAGCAGGATATAACAGGGACTAAGCAACAGCCAAACAAGAAAATAGATGTGTCACAGGTGGCAAAGAAAAAAATGTCCCTGCTTCTTAATGAAAATGAAAAACTAAGGAAGAAATACAAAAACTGCCTCTCTGATTTAGTTATAGAGAAATCTAGTTTTCACAAAATGATGGTGGCTGATTACTTTAAAAAATTGAGACATCTTTCTTCATATTCTAATGCATAACTGATTACTCAAATATTTAAAAACTAAAATAAACCGATACCTTGATTATCTGAAATTGGTTTCAAGTCCTCTTGAAAGATGAATCTGGAAAATTAAAATTAATTAGAAAATGGAGCATCCTATAAGTTCATAAAACCAATGTAAGACCTCTTTACAACTTCCTTTAAAAAAAAAAAAAGAAAGAAAGAAAAAGAAAAGAAACGCATCTAGCCAGCTTGTAAACTGCTACCTGCACTGTAACGCCTGAGCACAATGAAAATCGCCAAGTAGGAAACAAGTGATCCCTTGTGATATGGTTAAGTTTTCTAAGCAGAGGAGCAAAGTAAAGGGGGGTAGGGGACGCAAAAACTCAAGCGACCTGCCCCTATGCCCAACTTCAGTGCAAAACACTCATTTCCTGAAAGCCTGATCACGTAGCACAAGTACATTCATGAGAAAAGTGAGAGGGTAAAATGAGGCTAGACCAGACTGAAAGTCCCTGACTTGGCCAGCCAGCAGTATCTACGGCCACACCGGCCTCTCTCCGGGCAGCGCTCCAGCATCCGATTCCCCACGCCAGCTGCCAAGTCTTTTTCAAACTGCGAAAACAAGCGGGCGATCGGCCCAAAGAGGAAAACATGCGGAAACGATGCTCCGCCAAAAATGCAGCTCGGCCCACAGTCGCTGAGCATTGGTACATTTGCCCCTAGAATACACAAATCCAGAAATTCACCTGTCCAGACTGAGAGAAAAATCACAAGACACTGTCAGGAAACTGCACAGACTTCAGATGGAGCGCGCCATGACACTTGTGTCCCGCCGGGCTTATTTGCGCATGCTCCAAACGGTAGCCGGGAGAGGTCAAAACGCATCATTGTTTCAAGTTTGCGTTTGATTTCTAGCTATAATTGTTACTACATTCTTCTAGAAACAAAGGCGAAAATACATTCCTACCTCCTTCTGCTCTCAGAATGGCTTATCAACTAACTTCTACTAAGTTATAACTTTATAACTTGTCCTGCACAGTTAAGAGATTAACATAAACATCTCGCCATTTATTATTACTACTCCTTATTCACAACTGGAGACTTTAAGTACTTACCAGAATAATTACCCCCGGAGTAAATCATTTTCACTACATTCATTATATTTTACCAGTTTCTTCCTCCTCTATCTATTTTATCTATCTATCTATCTATCTATCTATCTATCTATCATCTCTATGTCTTTTGAGACAATATCTCTCTATAAAGCCTTGACTGCACCGGCCCTCATTATATTGAATGAACTGGCCTCGAACTCACAGATTGGCCTGCCTTATGTCCAAAATTCTAGGATTAAAAACATGGATCACCACACCTGGCTAATTTCCTTTACTTCTATAGAGAAGAATAACCAAAAAAAAATAGTTGTTCTATTGAATAACAAAACCAAACTCCTGCCTGCATCTACCTCCTACTGCTGGGATTACAGTTGTGGCCCACTGCAGTAGGCTTATATTTCTGCTTCTGAGGAGACAATTCAGCCTAGGTAGTCAGGTTTCATTTAATAATTCCATAAGAATACGTAAGAAGAAACCATTATACTTTTTTACCACTAACACATAACTTTAAATTTAAAAAGCAAAATAAAAAGGAATGATATGAAAAATATGAGATAGAATCTTTATGTTTTCAGAGGGATGCATATTTTTGTTGAAGGATGAGTGGTTTAGGAGTCTGTATATTGGGACCCAGGGGCTGCAGCACTGTACCACTAAGCTGCATCTCCTGCCCCTAGGTTTGGTGTTGGTGTTGGTGTTGTTTGTTTGTTTGTTTGTTTGCTTTTGTCTCCACAGTGAAAACTGAAGGGGAAAATGTGAACAATAATAAAACCAATGAATTCTTACTACCCTCAATGGACAAAGGAAGAATAAATTCAGAAATTATAAAAATTTAGAAACAGATTTAGTCTATAACCTTAGCAATTATCAGTTATATTAATGAATTTAAACCAATCAATAACCTTTTCAAGAGACACAATGTGCATGTTTAATTTCACTCTTAGACAACTGCATATGAATTGTTTGTGCAGAGATTACAGGAACATAGTAGTGGCAGACTTAAGACAGATAAGTCTATTTAGTAGGCGAACAGAACAAATGTAGGTGCCCTTAATTTGTGAGGTATAGGAATCAGGCATTAGGCAAATGTGCTGTGATTTACATTGACTTTCCACAGCCTGTGACCAAAATCCAGCTCTAATTTCAAAACAAGGGGTGCACACAAGAATCGATGTTAGATATACGGACTGAAATCGATCAGGTATAAGAAATTACTTGACAGAATAAAGCTCCCCTGGCTGAAAACCATTCAACAGTGATTTTTAAGGAAGATTTTTCCCCCAAGAGTTGGATGAACCCAACAGGAAAGAGTGATAGTGTGAACAAAGGGAAAACAGGAGGAATGCTATACCAACATTCAAAAGAAAGGCTGCCTCTAGTGGATGTAGGGTAAGAGGGAGGCACTGGAACTTTTAAATAATGATAGACAATGACATGAAACCACCTCCAGTCTTTGGAGGCATGCTGAAGGGCATCTTATAAAGTAACCACTAGAGGTCAGAGTACTGTACTTCTGACACCAGCTATTCGCTCTAGCATTTCACAGAAATGGCGTTGCTTTAAGTCTGTGAGTAATTTTCTCTTTTCAGGCTCCTGAAACCAGTAACCCTTGCCAGAGCAATGAGAACACCACATTCCCTTGCCGTAGAGCAGGTAACCTATCCAGGCCCAGAATCCTGGGCTTTTGTCATAAGCAAGAATCTGATGCTGGCTCCACAAAAAAAAGATAGACAGAAGGAAGGAAGGAAGGAAGGAAGGAAGGAAGGAAGGAAGGAAGGAAGGAAGGAAGGAAGGAAGGAAGGGAAGAGAGGGAGAGCCCAAGGCTCTTTCAAAGGAAAAGCCAAGGTAAGCAATGATGAAAAACAATCAGTAAATTCTAAAGACAATTTAAATATCCCTGCTACCCAGCATATCTAGAGCAGAATTTATTTCTAAGTTGTTACAATTTTGTGAGTAAGTCACTACATTTTTCCCTTAAAAAACCAAACAAAAAACAAAAAAACAAAAACCTATATGCATTATCTCTTGCAACCAAAGGAGTTCTATCTGTTGTTGTTGATAGTGGTGGTGGTGGTGGTGATGATTATGATGCTTTGTTTTTGTTTTTAATTGTATTAAGACAGTCCCTCATGTACCCCAGACTACTGGCCGCAAATCTACTGTGTAGCTAAGAATTTCTGATCCTCCTGACTCCACTTCTCAAGTGCTGGGATAAAAGGCACGAGCCTCAACATATTAAAATTCTTATTGTTAGATATTCTCCTAATGATTTAAAATAATAACTCATATCTATTGTATAATATTCTTATGGTTTATAAGTATCAGCAGGAGACATGATGTTTTTTTCTCTGTCTTTCTAGTACATGCCAATACAGAATAAATTTGGTCTTGTAAGGAATATTGCTCAGTGTTAGGACTCTCACACACCTAAGGCCCTAGGGTGAATATCCACTGCTTGTAAACACGAACAGTAATGACAGAGCTGTTGTTCACATGAATTGAGTTACATAATCTTTACTGCATGGATTCTGTATACTAAGGACTATTCTAATTGCTCAGGGAATGAAACGCAGCAAGGTCTCTGCCTCCTTAAGTGGGTAACAAATATATGACAGCAGACACAGACAAACCATAAGAAATATAGTCAGGCATGGTGGCACTCTGCTTTAATCCCACTTGTAGGAGGTACAGGTGAGGGAATTGCTGTGAGTTCCATGCCAGCCTGGTGTACATAGTGAGTTCCAGTCTAGCCAAAGCTACATAGTGAGATCTAAATAAAAAATGCAAAACAAGAAAGGAAGATACTTAATACCCTAATACTGACTTCTGACCTCTACACAGGCATCACAAGCAAAGAGAGAGAGAGGGGGGAGGGGAGGGGAAGGGGG
>NW_021604699.1:2881553-2883248 GCF_004785775.1 Grammomys surdaster | reverse complement strand
GAGGAGGAGGGGGAGAGGGGGAGGGGGAGGAGGAGAGGGAGGAGGAGGGGGAGAGGGAGGAGAGGGAGGGGGAGGGGAGGGAGGGGATGGGGGAGGGGGAGGGGGAAAGGAAGAGGGAGAGGGAGAGGGAGAGGGAGAGGGAGAGGGAGAGGGAGAGGGAGAGGGAGAGGGAGAGGGAGAGGGAGAGGGAGAGGGAGAGGGGTTTCATGTAAAGCAATTTTGTGGAGTCAATTCTCTGCTTCCACCTTTACAAGAGTTCTGGGAACAGAATTTGAATTTCCAGACATATGCTGCCAGAACTTTTACTAACTAAGCCATTTCATTAGCCGAGAGCTTGAGACTTTCAAAAGAAGTAGTCAGATTAGGCTAAGAGAAAAGGGACTTTAAGGAAAGTCTGAGCCCAGCATACATCCTTAATTCCAGCAATCCATAGGCATAGGCAGGTGGATTGTGAGTTCAAGGTAAGCCTGGTCTACACAGTGAGTTCAAAGCCATCCAGAAAGAAGAGTGACATTACCATAAATAGAAATGAGGGGGAAGGGAGACTGCAGGTAGAGCAAATATAAGAGAAAAAAGGAAAGATAAGGAATCATCTCCCCCATACCCCCAACACAATTGTTGAGTTATTTTACAATAAGTGCTCAGAGGTATACATTTAAGAAATCTCATAAATCTAATAGTCTTCCTACCAAATATTAAAGACACTCAAAATGAGGATAGTAGATAAACCTTGCTCTCTTTAAATGGTATCACTTGAGATACATCTAGGCATTTAGATACATTTTGACTTCTGACCTCCACACAAGTACAACAAGCAGGATGCGTGCACCCACAAACACACCACACACACACACACACACACACACACACACTGATATAATTTTTAATTATTGTTTGAGAATTTCATCCGTATATGCCTATTTTGTGTTTTGGCAAAATCCACTCCCCTGCTCCCTCCCACACACCCTCTCCCACTCCCTCACACATACCCTCCCCCACTCCCTCACACATACCCTCACCCACTCCCTCACACACACCCTCCCCCACTCCCCCACACACACCCTCCCCTACTCCCTCACACATACCCTCACCCACTCCATCCTACACACCCTCAGTACCACTTCTCCCTCCCAAGATTTTTATATTGATGTTTTTTAACTTTTTATCTTGGAACTATTTCAAACTTCTTTTTTGTTTTCTTTTTGAAACAGGTTCTCTCTATAGTCCTGCCTGTCCTGCAACTTGCCATGTTGACCAGACTGACCTCGAACTCACAGAGATTGGTCTGCATCTGCCTCCCAATACTCTAAGATTAAAGGCATTCGTCACCAAACCCAGCTCATTTCACACTTCTGAAAAGTTGCCCAAATATTGTAACTGATACATGTATAATCTTCATCCCCAGATAATAACACCTCATACGACCGAAGTACAGTGATCACAGCCAGGAAACTATCGTGGATAGTACGCCATTCAGACTGTACTAATCCTGGGAGAGTCGTCCGTTTTCTTATCTTCCCTAACCTTGATGCTTTAGAAGAAGAATGGTACAGCTGTTTGTAAACTGTCCCTCAATTTCAGTCCTCTGATGCTCTCACAACTACAGTCATTCGTTTTGGTTTCTGTGCTTTGCTCTGCTTTGCTCTGCTCTGCTCTGCTCTGCTCTGCTCTGCTCTGCTCTGCTCTGCTCTGCTC
>NW_021604699.1:2819908-2881543 GCF_004785775.1 Grammomys surdaster | reverse complement strand
GCTCTGCTTTGCTGACACAGTATCTTGCTATGTGGCCTTGGCTCTCCTGAAGCACGTATAGATCCATAGGCTTCTGCTTCCAAGTACTAGGATTTAAAGGTGCATGCTACCATGCCTGGTATAGCTACCTCCAAGTTATGGATTTGAAGCAGGAATACCACGGAAGAAATACTGTCTGTTCTCCTTGGCCTATCTCAGCACTGGCATGTGACACGTCCCATTAACAGTGATGTACTTTGAACACTTGGTCTCACCACTGTGAAACAGCTCTTCTACCCTTTGTTATCAATGAGTGACTTGAGGGAAGACATGCTGAGATTATAGTAGCATCTTGTTCCAGAGCGCAATACTGCCTCTAATTGCGGCATCTCTAAATGACCCTTCAGGGAACAGCTATTACTGTGGCATTTGCCAAATGGGGACTTTCCATTTCTATCATCCCTTATGCTTAGATTATTGAATGGATTTCCCTTCTCATTTACCTATTCAATTATTTATATTGGTATGGATGATTTGCTCATTTTATATTATAGCTCCTAAGCCATTGTTAGTATTATTTTGTTGCTCAAATTATCCCAAATTTGGCCACGGCTTTGGGTTGCCTTCAGTGTTCTTTGGACATGTCTACATTTCAATTATACAGACATACATTTTTCTGTTAGTGCAATACGTGCCAAAGTTCATTGTATACCTCTCTACTCCAGCCCTGCAATCTGTCTATTGTCCACAGAACTATAGTTCCTATTAGCTTAAAGTGCTATGTAGAGACCAAGACAGGAAGACAAGTGCTATGATATACAGTTATAGTTCCAGAATGTGGGAGGTGGAGACAGAAGGATCAGGAATTTAAGGCCATACTCTGCCACAAATAAAGTATGAAACCATCCTGGGCCATGTGACACTCTACATGGAAAGGAAAGAAAGAAAGAGAAAGGAAAGGAAAGGAAAGGAAAGGAAAGGAAAGGAAAGGAAAGGAAAGGAAAGGAGGAAGGAAAGAAGGAAGGAAGGAATAAAGGAAAGAAGGAAGGAAGGAAAGAAGGAAGGAAGGAAAGGCGGTGGGAGGTGATTCAGCAGCAACATGTACTGCTCTTGCAAGAGACCCAGATTATGTTCCCATAATTCCTATAGAGGCTGTTACAATTTCCTAGAATGCCAGTTCCAGGGGATCTGATGTCCTCTTTTCTGGTCCTCTTGGGCTCCTGCATCCACATATTCACAAAAATACATACATGCTCACATACATAACTAAAAGTAAGTAAATAAATAAATCTTTCAAAAAAATAATGATATGATCTGCAGTATGCTATTGCTTCTGATAGCTGCAGTGTGCTATTGCTTCTGGCTATCATTATTCCAGAAGCTACAGTATAGTCATGGCAAACTAGAAGTGTCTGTTAGCTGTCCATGTGAATCCTTGACCTGGCAATTGGACTTATGAGAGCTTTGAGAAATTCAGGAGGAAGCTATGAAGTTAGGGATCATTGCCATGCAGGTAGAATATTAAGCCAGGACTGTATGGGAGTACCTCTGGGAGGAGCCTGGAGCATGCCAATACTAAGGTCAGGGAGAAGAGGAAGAGACACAAAAGAAGACTGAGAAATAACAACCTATGGGAAGGAAGGAAAACAAGAACGGGGAGTCCTGGAAGGCCAGGGAAAACCCAGAGGTGGGGATGGCAGGTAGCATTAACCAGTGCTAAAGATGTGTGGAAAGGATGCTGAGCAGGGCAGGCAGCGTGAACTGATGCTGAAGGTGGAGGGAGTGGACACTGAGCATGAGACGTCAGTGTGAACAGCCTGGATGGGCAGTTTCTGGAGGAATGATGGGAGTAAACCTTGAATGGACTATATCAAAGGGTAAAAAGGGAAGGAAAGTAGAGACAGGGCATCAGCCAGGAGCAGAGAGATGGGACTGTGGCAAAGGGAGAGGCGCACGCATGTATTGGTCCGCCTTACACTGCGTAGTTGAGCTGCATTTGTCGGGACTCCATAGAGAAAAAATGCACCCCCAAAAAAAATGTCTGGTGGTGATACTGCAGTTTGTTGCCGCTTCCAAGGACTTGGGTTGATTGGATGCATGTGTTGAGGAAAGGGCCATGCTGAGGCAAGACATTGCTGAGGCAAGCACATGGAGGATACATGATGTTTAGAGGGTATAAATAGAACCCCACAGAGTGACAGAGACAGAGCTTGGTTTACTGGTACAGCTATCTGTGCAACACTTGTGGGTCTAGAGTCTTCACTTCCCTGAGAGAGGCACAGTTGAGAACTACTGGTGTTCCTGTTGATCCCTCCTGCTGACTGGAGCTGAGGTTGAGCCCTAGCTGTCTCTGCTAGATGATATCACTGCTGTTGCTAACTCAACTCTACCAAACTAGATAGCTGGTATATCTATGAAGTGTTTGCTGCCACTGCCTGCTAACCTGTGAACAGAACTGCCAATTTCCAGACAACACAGACAATAGTTGCTCCAAGAACCTTTCTAAGCAGATCCACTTCCCCCATATTCTTTCTTCCCCATTACCTCTGGTGTGTAGTGGGCTAACAGGGAGGTTAAAGCATTTAAGAACCATCATTAAAAATAAGTTTCGAAAACATAAAAGTTGGGGCGTCGAGTCTTCTCTGTCGCTAGGAAGCGGGCAATCTGAGGGAAGATGGTTTACATCTCGAATGGTCAAGTGTTGGACAGCCGGAATCAGTCCCCATGGAGATTGTCTTTCATAAAAGATTTCTTCTGGGGAATAGCAGAATTCGTGGTTGTTTTTTTTTTTTTTTTCAGCAAGATGTGAAGAAAAGACGAGGCTACGGGAGCTCCTCTGATTCCAGATATGACGATGGAAGAGAGCCACCAGGAAACCCTCCAAGAAGAATGGGTCAGATCAGTCACCTTCGTGGCCCCAGCCCTCCTCCGATGGCCGGTGGATGAGGAAGGTGAATGTCTGCTCTGAGAAGCAGACAACTAGACATACACACGCGTAGAGGAAGTCATCCGGAGGTGAAGAGCGGCTCACGCAGGAGAAGATGGTGTATGTGCAAACAAGGATTGCTCTGTGTCCTCACAGATGAATGAGGTCATGCTGGGAGTTCCCTCTGCAGGATCTGGCCTGACTGATAACGCAGTTCTATAAATGTACATGTTTGTCTCCTTATCGTTTTTGTATGGTTTACTAAAGCAGTAATATAGTTTTAAGAAGCAAATATTTTTAGGTTGCAAAACTTGATTGTTTATCTTTATATGATTATACCCAAAATCTTCGATCTGGAAGAAATAAAGGCCATGTATTAAAAAAAAAAAAAGAAAGAAAGAAAACATAAAAGTTACAGGCACATGCCTTTAATCCCAGAACTTGGGAGGCAAAGGCAAATAGATCTCTGGTTCCAGAACAAAGAGAGTTCCAGACCAACCAAGTCTACATACTGTGACTCTTTCTCAAAAACAAACAAACAAACAAACAAATAGCTAAAACTTATTTTAAATGTTTAAAACAGTCTGAAGGTTCAGTTGATAATGGTAGAGTACTTGCCCAGGATACAAGAGGCCCCAGCTCTCTCACACTGACACTGTCAAGAGGCAGGGAGAGAGCATGATGAAAAAGCCTACAATTCCAGTACCTAGGAGGTAGGGGGATCAAGAGTTCAAGGTCATCCTCAGCTACATAGAACTTTGAGGCTAGCCTGAGCTACAAGAAGCCCTGTCTCAAACAAAACAAAGCAAATAAACAAGCAAAACATTTCATTTGTGACATTTTTAAAATCTAAGTTTAAAACTTTTTAAAGCAGCAACTGAAAAAAATTTAAATTAAAAATTTTAAAAAAAGACAAACACCAAAGATTTATAGTAAGGTGTTAGTTTGACTATCAACTATAATATTCTACTGGAAGTGTAGAATATTATAAATGTGTTTCTCTGCCAAATTCCAGAATGTGGCTGGTCACTGCCAGGAAGATGAGGGAAAAGAAAATAAATTTCTTTAATCGCCCCTATTTTATTTCATTGGATATTTTCTTTGTTTACATTTCAAATGTTATCTCCTTTCCAGGTTTCCCCTCCAGAAACCTCCTATCCCATCCCCCATCCCCTGCTTCTATGAGGGTGCTCATCCACTCACCCACCCACTCACCCACTCACTCCCCCACTCCCGCCTCCCCACCCTTGAATTCCCCTACTCTGGGGCATGGAGCCTTCACAGGACCAAGGGACTCTCCTCCCTTTGATGCCTGACAAGGCCATCCTCTGCTACATTTGCAGCTGGAGCCATGGGTCCCTCCATGTGTATTCCTTGGTTGGTAGTTTAATCCTTGGGAAGCTCCCTTATTTTTTAACCACAGGGCATTTATAGCTTTTGTTTGCTGTGAGAACAGACACACCACACGCACACACACACACACACACAGACACAAACACAGACCCCATATTAACTAAATTCTCACTATCAGTTATATTTCTTACTGGTTTGATGCCCCCTGTATACACACACACACACACACACACACACACACACACACACACACACTTTACAAGTGCTAAATCTGTAGGTGAAATTCAGACTTGCAGTCCCACCAAGCGAGTCTCAGGGTGAGCGGTGAAATAACAAAGGTTGGAGAGGGACTTGCTGGTGAGGAAGTCTCTCAGAGAATGGAGCAGGACATGCAGCAGCTGGTTTCATGAGAACATACTCCCTAACCTACAGAACCGGCCGCGGAAGTATTGCATTTCAGCTTATTTACTTATTCCATATATCAGCAAAGCCCTCTCCCAGGCTGTCCACTCAACAGGAGCAGAGATCAAAAGAAAAGGCAAGGAGGACAAAATAAAGGGAGAACAAAAGGTCTTTTGTTTGAAAATTGAGTTCTCATATTTCCCTCCAGAACTTCTCAAATGTTAGTGAGAAGGGGAGAAAAAAATGTTTAATAAAAGGCACTCCGTGAGTCGTTCCAGAGTCAAGTTTTTAAAAAGATAATTTTGTTAGATTTTAGCTTATTTCTTTTGTGTGTATGTACATGTCACGGGGACAACTTTCAGGAGTCAGTTCTTCCACTGTGTGAGTCCCAGGGATCAAACTCAGGTGCTCCGGCAGAGTGAAAGGGGCCTTAAGCAGCTGGGCCATCTCAATGTCCTAGACATCCATTTTCAAGGTATATATTTACATATATGACACATAACTAGCAGTAAAGTTTAGTTATGCATTTAAAGACTGTATTTCATGTATATGAGTGTCTGCCTGTATGTATGTATGTATGTATGTATGTATGTATGTATGTATACCATATGTGTGCCTGGTGTCTAAGTATGCCAGAAGAAGGCATTAAGATCCCCTAGAACTAGAGTTACAGAAGATTCTGAACCATCATGTGGGTGCTAGGAATTAAACCTGGGTCCCCTGGAAGAGCAGCCATTGCTAGCAATTGCTGACCCATATCTCCAACGCCAACCCCTGTAGTTTTTCCTATACTAGCCAAGATTATCAAGAGCCAATTAAATAAATTGATATGTGTCCTTCTAAAAAGATAAGATTATATATGAACAAATCAACTTCAGGGAGTAATTTTACTTCTAGCAAAATCATGTGGCCTATCAGTTTTGCTGATAGGGGCTGGAGAGAAGCCTCAGACGTAAAAAGGCACTGAATCTCATGGTGATTACAATTGTCTGTAACTTTGGGTCCAAAGGATTTGATACCTTCTTCAAACTACTTCAGTAATCTGCATAATCGTGGTACGTACACACAGACATACATGCAGGCAAAACATCCATTCACATAAAATAATTTTAATTGAAAAATAGAGATTAATTTTTTTTTATCCAAAGGCCTTTACATTTAGTTTTGGGGGGAAAGCTTTGATAGTTAGCAGTAAATGAGAATGTTTTCCACATCCTAAGATTTTTTTATTTGAAAACATCAAATAAAGTACCAAAGACCACTGGGAAAGGAGGTATTCTCCCACAGTCTGCTCCCACAAACACTGAATTTTGCAAAAACTATACAGGAAGCAACAAGCTGGGAATACATTTCAGTTTCCTCATCTGTTTATCACTGAGCAACTATGTATGTCTGACAGTCAATATTTCTCTAGATCGCAAAGGACCTGTTGTGACCAACTGTTGAGGTCAGGCTGTACTCTACCCTAAGTTACCCCATGTTGCTTAAAAATGGTGGGTTTTCAGGCTATCTTTTGCCCTGGAAAACTATTTTACAAGCAGCTTTGGACTCCATTTTGAGAGAGAAGATTGTTGCAGCCCCTGAGTGAAACCTAGAAACAGCACCAACTGGCAGACACCACACATCTGCACAGACTGATGAATGACTATTCCCTGGGGCTAGGACGGAAGCTCGCCACTCTGTGAGTTCAGAAGCTCGCCACTCTGTGAGTTCATTGGAGAGAACTGAAACTGGAGGCCACATGGGCATAATAAAATCCTGTCAAGGGCATCGGACCCAAGAACATATGGAACACATCGGAGAGAAAAGGGGAGTCGGTCCCCCTGGACCCCGTAGAGTAAGTGATACACACTAATGCTGTGATGGCACACCCCACACTAACCTATATCTAATACCTAGCATGTATCAAAGCCCAAGGACCCTCTGCTAGTGACACAGACTACTTGACTACCTGCCCCTCCACCTACTCACCCTTCCGGACCTGATCGTTGCTTCCTGCTCCAGCCTGGTTCACCTTTTTGCCTGGAGCCTGACTTCTTCATCTGCACCAGCAGTTTTTACTGGCAGCTTCCACCTGGTGTTGGTCTGGATCGTTATCTTATCTACAGAGAGTCTTTCTCAGGCTTCTGCTGAAACTTCTTCAAAACAGTTGACTCATTCACTTGATTCATTCCATAATCCATAAACATATGTAGCGATATAGATGTATTTGTTATGTACTGTGTGATAGTCATAAGAAAGATGAGATTACTAATTAAAACTGGAATAAAGCGCTTACTTTCACCTTGGCCAAACTACCAAAGTGGGTGAATTTTACTACAAATTCCCATTATTATGGTACCGTTGTAACGTGCAGCCAGTATGTCGTAGATCACTTGCTTAGAGTTCTGTGTAACGGCTGGGAGCAAGTGCTCAACCAAGAGAATGAAAGGGCAAAGAACCAGGAAGAAAGAAGAAGTAGGAAAAAATTGAAGAGAAAATTGTGCTTCTGATGCTGTGAAGGGAAGGCTACATTCTTATTTTTCTTAGTGATTCGGGTCACACCGTGGCATGTGTGTGAAGGCCAGAGGATCCTTTCAGGAGTTAGTTGTTTCCTTTCACCAAGCGGCCCCCAGGAACTCTCTAACAGCAGGAACTTTTACCCAGTGAACCATCTCCATAGCCCCAGGTTGCACTGTGCCTCTCAGTTCCATAAAGGTACACCTTTGAACCCTCATTAATTGTGTGTGTGTGTGTGTGTGTGTGTGTGTGTGTGTGTGTTTTAAAGCTAGCTCCATCCAGTTGGTTCCCTGTCAAGAGTGCCTACTTACTATTGACTGTCAGCCTGTGGCATTACCAGCAGAGAAAGCTGATGGATGTGCTGAGGACAAAGATAGCTGAAAAACAAGAGATAAAAGAAACTGAAGAGAGGACGACGTTGCTGGTTAGATATCTTGAAGATCACAGAGGACGCACCCTCATAACTGCATACCTGCCCCTGTAGCAAGCAGCAAGAATCAAGGCTGTAGACCCAAAAGAATGAGACCTGAAGGAATCACTGGCCCTGGGTGGCGACAGGATATTCTAAACTTCCTGAGAGATCTTAAGATTCTTATCTAGCTGGAGGATTTCTGGAAAAGAACAAAGACATAGCATTGTCCCCCACTTGTAAGAGTTAATCCAAATGGACCCGTCAATCACCTGGACAAGAAAATACCCTCCGGGAAGCTGCCTGGTTCAGAAACGTTAAAGAAACAGTGTAAGCCCACCTGGAAACCTAAGTTGGTACAGTGAGCTCTCTGGCCACTGGTTACCCACTCTGTGTTTCCCTTTGGCCATAGGATACGTTGTTGTTGTTGTTGTTGTTGTTTAGAGGCAGGATTTATCTGTATAGCCTGGGTTGTCCTGGAACTTGATGCCAGCCTGCTCTACAGCGTGAGTTCCAGGACAGCCAGCTCTGCACAGAGAAACCCTGTCTCAAAAAAAAAGGGGGGGGGAGCAATTTATAAATTCAAAATTATGCTGAGGATTTTAATTCTCCATTGTCAATAATGAGAAACTGAGTAGATAAAGCATTATATATAAAGTCCACATATAATCAAATATAAAATCAAATGATATTGGGAGTAATTAAGTGAATTACACAGCCTGTGTTTATAATGCATATGAAATATTGTCTAGGCTACTCAGCTGTAATAAAGTTGGAGGCACTTAGCTTCCCAGAGCAAATGATACTGTTATAATGGAAAGGCAAAGGGCGGCTGGTCATCAAAGCAAGAACTTTATATCACAGAACTGATTTTTCTAAGGATCCCACAGGAGTGGGGTACATACTAAAACTTTGTAGACTTTAGTGATTACTTCCAGAGTAGTTATCTACTGAGACTTGGCCTAAAACAAGCGGTGGGCTACTTTTTCTACAACCACACTAATGTCTTGTTTCTGCTGCTTCCCCTGTCCCCATGCTTCCTGTGCAGACATGAGTGACGTTTACTGCATTTTCTTATTTACGATCTACTCTCCTTACCCTGTCCCAGTGTTAATGCTGCACTCCCCTGAGAAAGCCTCTTCTTCTACATGAGTGCTTCATCACTATGTCTCCTACGATACAAAGTAAAGGCTGACAGTTCTAGGAGTCAGTCAACTGGCCCTGGCTTCCAGTACTAGGAAAGCCACTTCCTAATTTGGTGAGTTTGGTCAACATATTTAAAACTCTCTGAACTTCACGTTCTTACTTGGGAAAGTCAGATAGTAAATATTCCAGTGACACCGTGTGATAAATATTGTGGTTTGAATGAGAAATGTCCCCCCTAGGCTCTGGTATTTGAATATTTGGTCCCCAGTTGGAAGTGTTATTTGGGGTAGTTTAGGAGGTACAGCCTTGGTACAAAACAATATGTCACGAATGGCGGGCTTCAAGATTAAAAGCCTGGGGCTATTTCCAGTTCAGTCTCTTTTGTTTCATGCTTTCTATTCAAGACATGGTCTCTCAGCATCCTGCACCAGCCTCTGTGCCTGTGACTTTCTGCCATGCTTCCCACATGAGGACTCAAACCCTCTGGAACTAGACTCCGAAATAAACTTTTTCTTGGTTCAGTTACCTTGGTCACAGTGTTTTATCTCAGCAATAGAAAAGTAACTAATACAGACAGCATAAGGAGAGAGATGAAACATCACTTTCTTAAATTCCTTTCATGATCTAATACAGGAGTTTGGAGGAAGGGTTTGGTGTGTTTCTTGAGATTAACATACCAGGAGTCAAGGTCTCCTATAAAAATATATTCTGGGAAGGAAGAGTTCTCTTTGATCTTTGGGGAATTGAACAGAGTTTGCATGTGCAGAATTGATCAGTCTAGGCTAGCAGAGTGGGTTGGGCTGTGAGGAAAAGACTCCATGAGATCGGATTGGAGGGAGCTCCAGGGTGGTCCCAGCTCTCGCCATGCTTCTCTAGGCTGAAGGCTGGCGTCGTTTCCCAACATTTAGAGACCATCAAAGTTGCAGCTTTGCAATCACATTTCACCCCGCCCCCAAAGAATTAGTCAAAGTTTAGCAGTATAACACATGAATAAAATAATCCTGTGCCAGAGAAGAAAGATGCTTTGAAAAACGACAAATCAAAGGAATTTTTTTCAGGTTTTTTTTTCTTCTTATTTATCTATTGACATTTTCAGGAAATTCCCCTTTTATATACTCTCTAGTGTTGTTATACAAGCCAAGGAGTTGAGGACAAGGATACAACTCACCAAAATACCAACCAACATAGCAACAGTTACCTTCTGTATTGGTATTGTTTACAACAGAACCAACAGCCCACCTCTCTTCCTCCAGGAGAGTTCTGCTGGAGCTGTTTTCCTTGGGAAGACAGATTTCTCTTCAAGTGCATCTTTGAGAGGCATAGCTCAGGGCCCCCAATTATTAGGGGCCATTGCCCTGTTAGAGCCCCAGGAGAGCAGTGACATTCTCTCTGAGGTGTTGACATTTAAGCAAATGCCTAGGATAAGAAGAAGGTAGGGGGTTGGGAGATAGGAGTAGGGATGGAGAGTGTGGAGAGCAAGGAAAAAGCATTCCAGAGCAAGGTGAAATCACAGGCTCTGAGAGAAAGGACTAGTAAGAAAGGAATGTATGAGGAGATTGGCATGAGCTGAAATGCAGGCATCAGTAGAGACCCGGAGGCGGGTCTTCCGTGCCCTTCCTCAGCAAGAGATATTTATCACCAGGGATCATGTTGTCAAATTTCCTGATGCTTAACACTGACTGGAGGTGGCCTGACAGATACAATATTAACAAAGAATTGCCCTAAGGGTATGGAGGGCATACTTGTCGCGAAAAATAGATCTCTGAGTAAAGTCAGATGAGCTAGAGTGAACACCAGACGGTTCTGTGACGCAGTACCCGTGTGGTCAGATGGAGAAGTATATGTCCTAGTTTGCATGAACTGTCAACTTGACACAACCTGGAATCACCTGAAAAAGAGTCTCAATTGCCAGGCATGGTGGCAAGCACTGCTAAACCCAGCAATCGGGAGGCAGAAGCAGGTCTCTGTGAACTCAAGGCCAGACTGTTTATACAGTTTCAGGCCAGTCAAGATCCCATAGTGAGACGCTGTCTCAAACAAAACAAAGATTAAATACAGACTTAACTGAGGAAAGGTTATTCCATGTGCAGGCCTCTGAGAGGCTGCCTTGATTGCTGATTGATGTAGAAGACTTCAGTCTACTGTGGACCAATCTGGTCTCAGTTTGTATAAGGAAGTTAGTTGAGCATGCGCATGAGTGAACAAGCCAGCAAGCAGCGTACCTCCCGATATTTCCTTCAATATCCTGCCCTAGCTTCTCTAGGTGATGGACTTTGACCCTGAAGTGAAAGGCAGATAAATCCTTTCTTCCCCTGTGTTGCTATTGGTCAGAGTACTTTTATCACAACAACAGAATGTAAGTAGAATATATAGGCAGCTGGTATCCAAGGTGATGAAATGATCCTTAGCTTTCTATATGCCCGTCCATGCTAAATATGTCTGACTTCCATCATCTATGGGATACGGAAGAAGTAACAGTTTATGAGTTGGATGTTGTCTTAGTCACATTTCTATTGCTGTAAAGAGACACCACGACCAAGGCAACATATAAAAGGAAACATTTAATTGGGGGCTTGCTTAAAGTTTCAGGGACTTTATTCCATGATCATCATGTTGGAATCATAACAGCAGGCCAGTAGGCATGGTGCAGGAGCAGGAGCTGAGAGCTCACATTTGATCTGCAAGTTGCAGGCAGAGAAAGAGAGTGACACTGGGAATGGATCGGGTTTAGAAACCTCAAAGCCCACCCTCAGTGACACACCTCTTCCAACAAGGTCACACCTCCGAATCCTTTTTAAACAGTCCACTAACTAGGGACCAAATATTCAAATATATAAACAGATGGGGGCATTCTCATTCAAATCACCACAAGGGGCTATGTTATTTGACATTTGTGTTTTTCTGTCTTGGATCACTTGCTCTGAAGAAGCCATCAGCCATGTTCATGAGGACACTAAAGTAGCTCTATAAAGTCCCCATGGGGAAGAACAAAAGCTTTGTGCCACCAGCTTGGTGTATATGAGAGTGTCAACTTCAGTCAATCTTCCTGCTCCAGGCCTACGTACAATAAAGATCACCTTTGTGGAATTCTTCACAGTCACCAAGCTACCTAATAAAGTTGCTACTAAATTCCTGAACTGTAGAAATTGCTGTCTCACTGTTGTCTTAAGACAATATATTTTGGAATCTCTTGTTATGTGGCAACAGATAACAAACATTATAACAAGCATCCCAATAAGTGCTTTGCTAGGATAATTATAACACTTGGTGTAGTCTGTGAGTTTGGGCAAGTAACTTCTGAAAAAATGTTCATAGCACTACTAAAATAAATTTCAATATTGAAAATTTTAGAAACTTTATTTATTTGAAACAAGGTCTCTTGGTGTAGACCTGGCTGTCCTGAACTTGCTATGTAGACCAGACAGGTCTGAAACTGGCCTGCTTCTGCCTACTGAATACCTAGATTAAAGGTGTATGTCAGCAGGCCTGGCCTTGCTTTTATGATTTAATTATGTGTGTCTCTCTGTGTGTTTGAGTATGTGATTGCCATCAGTGCCCATGAAGACCAGGATCTCCTAGAACTGGAGTTACAGTCAGTTGTGGGCCATCTGATGTGTAGGTCCTTGGAAATGAACTCTGGTCCTCTGCAAGAGCAGTATAGCTCTTAATCAATGTGCCATCTCTCTAGCAACAATGGGTATTTATTTGTTTTGGTGTTTGGTTTGTGTGTGTGTGTGCGCGTGTGTGTGTGCAACCAAATCCGTCTTTACTTTTCAAATTCAATTAATAATGTAGCAATTCAGATAGTCAAAATCCAGCAACCTGGACACCATCCTGGACTGACTTTCATCCTTGGTCTTCACACTGGGTTGTAATAAATACATGGACTAAGTCTTTGGTCTTCACACTGGGTTGTAATGAATACATGGAGGCAGTCTTTTCAGGTTCCTTCACTAGCGTTCTCTCACTGTGTAGCTCAGGTTGCCATTGACACCTGAATGCACTATTAAATAATAGATTTGTAAATGCCTGCCCTGGACCTCCTTCCCTTCAGAACTGCTTTTCACACTGTAGCTGTTGACCTTTCCTCAACAAAAGGATGACAGTCAGTGTCAGTGTCCTCTCATTCCCCTACACACACACACACACACACACACACACACACACACACACACACACACGGGAAAAGCATTCACTGTCTTCTCAATAGTCACAGCAAGCCCTGTCTTCTTAGTGTGATCACTAAGTCCTATCATGAACAATGAGGACTGTCCTGTTCTGGTTTCTCTCTCTGTCTCTCTCTCTGTCTCTCTGTCTCTCTGTCTCTGTCTCTCTGTCTGTGTGTGTGTGTGTGTCCTCCTCCCCTACCCCTCTATGTTTTTTGTTTTGTTTGTTTGTTTGTTTTTACACAGTCTCATTGTTCATCCCTTACTGGCTTAGAACTTGCTATGTTACAAAGCTTGCCTTGAAGTTAGAGGGCCATCTGGTTCTGCCTCCTGAGTTCTGGGATTAGAGGAGTACACCACCACACTTGGTTTGTTTGTTTAAAGATGTTTATTTGTACTTTATGTCTATGAGGGCTTTGTCAAAATGTACGTATGTGCACCAAATGCGTGCCTGGTACCAGAGGATGACAGAAGAGGGTGTCAGATTTGTGGAACTGGAGTTACAGTGCATAGGTACTGGGAACTGAACTCAGGTCTTCTGTAAGAGCAGGTACTACTCTGCCCCTCTGAGGCAGGGTCACGGCTATAACCAGGCTGACCTGAAAACTTCCAATGCTGCCTCTTCTTTCCAATGCAGGTGTCCTCCTGCCTCCGCTGCCTGGTTGCTGGGAGGGCAGGCATTGACGGTGATGACTCTTTTGTAAATGTTTTTTTTTCTCAGATGTATGTGGACTGACTTTGTGTTATTGTTTCTTTTCTGTTCATATTTACTATGGTTCTATATTAAACAGCGTATTTCCCATCCACGTGAAACTCTCGAGTTGCCTCTCAGTAGGTTCAATTTTTCATCAAAGGAAACAATCTGTAATGCTTCATATAAAAGCTGGGCCATCTGAAAAGTGAGGTGTGGAAACAGTCATACCTTTAGATCTGGACATAAAGGATTCAGTCAAAATAAGACATTTTATTTATCTATTTTAAGACATGGTCTCATGATTCTGACTGACATCAACCTCGAAGCTAAGGAGGACCTTGAACTTGTGATCCTCTTGCCTCCACTTTTCCAATACTGGGATTATAGGCATGTGACATCACATCTAGTGGATGCTGTCCCAGATTCCAGGGACTGAACTGAGGCTTGGTAGCAAGTGCTTTTCTTAAGTCATTGAACCATCTCCTTGGCCCCCAAATCAATTATTTGGAATGGGGGTGTTGGTAGTTTTTTGTTTTGTTTTTGACCCAGGTTCTCACTATATATTTCTGCCTGGACTGGATTTGATATGTGGATCAGGCTCACTTTGAAATCACAGAAATCAGCCTACCTCCACTTCCTGAGTGCTGGGATTAAAGGCATGTACCATCATACTTGGTTTTAATTGACTTTTTCTGTATATTTTTAATGGATTTTTTTTACCATACAATATAGTGAGATCATGGTTTCCCCTCCTCCAAAATCCGCCCTACCTTCCCACACACCCAGATCCATACCCTTCTCTCTCTCTAATTAGAAAACAAACAAGCAACAACAACAAAAGAACGACAGAGCAAACTAAGAGAAAAGAGCCAAAGACAAGACACAAGAAATATGCAGATGCAAAGGCAAACACTCACACACAGAATTCCGGTAAAAACACATAACTGGAAATAACATATAAGCAAAAGACCTGTGTCTTAGGTAGGGTTTTACTGCTGTGAAGAGACCATGATCAAGGCAAGTCTTATAAAGGACAACATTTAATTGGAGCTGGCTTACAGGTTTAGAGGTTCAGTCCATTATCATCAAGGCAGGAGCATGGCAGTTTCTAGGCAGACATGGTGCATGAGGAGCTGAGAGTTCTATATCTTCATCTGAAGGCTGCTAGCAGAATACTGACTTCCTAGCAGCTAGGATAAGGGTCTTAAAGCCCACGCCCACAGTGACACACCTACTCCAACAAGCCCACACCTCCTCCAACAGGGCCACACCTCCTAATAGTGCCACTCCCTGAACCAAGCATATACAAACCATCACAACTGTTGACCCGTGTTCTGGCTAGATTTATGTCAAGATTTGACACAAGCTAAAATGATCTGAAAGGAGGAACATTAAGTGAGAAAATTCCTCCAAAAAAGACATTTTCTTAGTTAGTGATTGATGGGGGAAGGGCCTAGCCCATTGTGGGTGGTACCATCCTTGGGCTGCTGGCGCTGGGTTCCTTAAGAAAGCAGGCTGAACAAGCTATGAAGGGCAAGCCAGTAAGCAGCACCCCTCCATAGCCTCCACATCAGTTCCTGCCTCCACGTTCCTTCAATGATGGACTACAATGTAAAAGTATAAGCCAAATAAACCCTTTCATCTGCAACTTGCTTTTGGTCATGGTATTTTAACCCAACAATAGTAATCACAGCTAAAATACCCAGTTTCTTGAAAAGGGATTGTGGTACAGTTCAAGCACAGAGAATGTCTTCTGGTAGACTCTCTTCTATCTCCAAGGCCTTTGTTCTATTTGGACCTTCTTCATCTGATTACATGAAGCTCACTCATGTTTGGAAGAAAAACAATGTGCTTTATTGACAATCTGCTGACTTATATGTTGATGTCATCACCAAATACCCTTACAGAGCAGTCAAGGTAATTTTGTGTCACTTGTGTGGGCACCGTGGTCCAGGCAAGCTAGAACATAAATGGAACTATCACACGTTCTCAATGATAGTTTGTTAAATCAAGCTGTGTTGTTGTTGGTGTTGGTGGTGTTGCTCTCTGGTTTAGCCTGTATTTTCTCTGTAAAAATTTTTTCTACAGAAAAAATGATAGTTTGGAAATCTTAAAGCCTGGAATCTCTAGACCATCTTCTGAGCCTTGGTTTGTTTTGTTTAACTCTGAATTGTGTGATGAATTTTCATTTCTGTGTTCTTGTTGGTTCTAGAAAACTCTTTAACTAGTGTTTTCTCTCTAGCAAATGCACAGTACCTTACAGATGTGTTTGATGATATAATCATATTCCTACGTATGTAATAGCTCAGAAACCTTTGTTTTTCATTTTTAATTGACTTACTAATTTGTTTTGAAGTTTAATTTATTTAGCAGCTCTCTATGACAAGAGTATAAATTAATCGAGAAAACACTTGTCAAAATTCTTGATCTTTTTTTAGAGCAAAGATGAACATCCTCCATTTTTTAATGACTCTGAAGTAATCACTTTGGAGCTTTCACAACATTATCATGTCATCTGATTCTGACAGCCTTTCCATGCTAAAGTTCCTGTTTCTAGTTCTAAGCAGAAACTCCACACCTGTCATCAATCTCTCACTATTCGAGAGTAACTAATCAGAAGTCAACTCAGTATTCCAGTGTGTTGTCTAAATACCGTTAGGAATAATTTTTCTTCCCAGATTAAACTGTTCATCTTTGACCATCTCAAAGTGTATGTTTTCTTCTGATTTAGAAAAATGTTGGCTTACTCTAAAAGTGGCCCTTGTTGGGAAGGAGTGTGGTGGAGCTGAGAAGGCAAAATGAAGGGCGAGTCATTGAGCAGATACAGAACCAAGAGAGGGCTCTTTGTGATTATATATCTAAGTCAGTTCAACAAACATGACTGTGGGTAGAAATTTCCAGAACATCCTGGAAAGCCTCCTTTATTAATTCTGTATACAGTTTAAGCATGAAGCGTTACAATGCAACCAATCACTACATTATTGGAAATGAAACAAGAAGTTCACTGGAGCTGATGAAGCTTTCCATATCATCTTCTTATGGTGTTCTGCAATAGCCCTGGGGGTATGGCAACTATAGGTAGCACATGCAAAGACAAGAAAGAACCATGGGTAATCTCCACTTCTTCTACTGTCAAATCACCTCCTTCCCCTAAATGAAAAAGCAGAGATTTCTACAAATGACATAGAATTTCACTAAACTATTAGTACTGTATTAGCATTCTCTAGAGGAACAGGGATGATGTGCATGTGTGTATTTGTGTGTGTGTGTGTGTGTGTGATATGTGTGTGTGATTTATTAAATGACTTACATCTGTGGCCAGCTAGTTCAACAATGGCTGTCTCTCAATGGAAAGTCCAAGAATCCAGTAGTTTTTTTCATTTCAGTAGCTTGGATATCTCAGCTGGTCTTCAATATATACCACAGTGAGGAAATGAACTCACCAGGGAGAGTAAAGGCAAGGAGGCCAAGAACAAGTACTTCCTTCTATGTCATTTATACAGGCTGCTACCAGAGAGCATGGCCCAGATTTAAGGTGGGTCTTCCTACCTCAAATGATTTATCAAGAAAAATTCCTCACAGGTGTACTTAGCTGCTTGGGTTTTAGAGAATTCTGAACACAGTCAAGTTGACAACTAAGAATTGCCACAAGTCTATTTCAGGCATGCTAAATAATTGCCTGAAGAGATAGGAGAGGAAGAAATTGACAATCCCACCATAGAGAATAAAATAATTTTCACATTAATAGCTAAGTAGTGAAAAGATTGGAAGCTGTATTAGTTTCTTTTCCATTGTTGTGATGGAACACCATGACCATAACAACTTACAAAAATGTTTATTTGGGCTTATGGTTCCCGGAGGTTAGTGTACATGACAATGGAGCAGGCTCATATCTCACAGTAATCATGAAACAGAGAGTGTGAACTAAAACTAGGGATGGTTTTGAAGCTCTAAAAGCCCACCTCCTGTGATATTCTCCTTTCAACCTGGCCATACCTCCAAAGCCTCCCGAAACTGGGCTACCAACTAGAAACAAAGCACTCAAATGCTCAAGAATGAGGGGACCTCATTCAACATTCGCACTGGTGTACATAGATTATATGACATGTTCCTGCATAGTACAATAAATGGTTGGTGGCGGAGTGGCACAGGCCTAAAGATCTTAAACTGAATTGGGTAGCTAATTCAAGGAAGTAATGATCAGGAACGTGAGTTTGTTGTCTTTCTTCTGCTGCTTACTACATACACATTGTAAAGGCCAGAACTGAAATATCAAGATTTAAGATACAAACACTAACTTAATACCAGCTACCAAGAAAGACACGGACTTGCATAAAGGTGGTTGTCAGTGTTTAGTACATCCATACCAACTCAAGAAAGGAAGAATTAGGGAAGGCAATCACAGATGCATGGAGTAGGCAGGAACATAGATCATCTAGAGTTAAAAAGCAATACATTAGTGGCCTGGAGAGATGGTACAGCAGGTAAGGGCACTTATTGCTTTCGTGGAGAACATGGGTTCTGTTCTCAGAATCCATAACAATCATAACTTCAGTACAGGGGATCCAGTGCCCTCTTCTGATCTCCACAAGCAACCAGGCATGCATTGCTGCACATATATGCATACAGGCAAAACACTCATACACATGAAACAAAATAATAACAAAGAAAGGAGTAATAAATTGGGGTTGAAGTTCAGTAATAAAGAAATACTTAGAATTCATGAAGCATGGGCTTTATTCCTGGGGAAGCTGGAGGTGAGGAGAGGAAAAACAGTAAAGAAGAGGAGAGACAGAAAAAACTTTGAGACTAATCTCCCTAATACTTTCATGAACTACCAAGAAAGGGGAAGGGCTCACAGAACCACTGCAGGCATATCTCTGGTTTGTCAGTACTACCTTTTCTCCTAGCCTTCCCCATTGACATTTGTCCACGAGCCGGTCTAGAACAAGGCTGTGAAGGGAAGGATACAAAATAGCTGGGTCTGGACCAGGAGCAGGAAAACAGCTAAAACTTTGTGTCTCATATTTCATCTTCTCAGTTTTCCATGTCTGATTTAACTCTTGACTTAAAAAAAAAAGATATTGAACTTGAAACCACTACCTTTCTCTTAATTTTACTCAATTTTCCGTTTCATATCGTCATTCAAAGCCTTTATTACTGTGCAGTGCAAGAAAAGGAGATTCCCTCAATCCTTGCCATGTTATTTTCCTAGAATTCATTCATATTTCACACAAAGACACTGCAAAGTCTCACGTAATGAGAAATCACATTTTGTCCTCTAAAGAACAATTGTCAAAGAGCTTTCATTCTTTTGTATTTATCCTTGTGTTGTTTGGGAGTTTAACTTCATGCCAGTTATTCTTGGGATAATAATATAGCTCAGGTGGTAGAGAGCTTGTCTTGCAAGAATGAAGCCCCAAATTTGATTCTTTGTACTCCACGGCGCATGTCTGTATTCCCAGGAGCCCAAGGTCATCCATCCTCAGGTACATAGCAAATTGGAAGCCAGCCTAGAGTACATAAGACCTTGTCTTTAAAAGATATGTGTATGTCTGTGTCTGTCTGTCTGCTTGCCTGCTTGTCTGTCTGTCTATAGGGTACATAGCCCTGGATGTTCTGGAACATGTTATGTAGACCAGGATGGCCTCCAGTTCACAGAGATCCATTACCTCTGTCTCCTGAGTGCTGAGATAAAGGTAAGCACACCATATCCACCTTAAAATATATTCTCAATTTGTTAATAACATTACATATAAAAAGATCATAAGTAACATAAAAGTAAAGTTTAATGGTTAATGGTAAAATAAGGACCTGCAATCTTGCCACTTCAGAACAATGCATTAACACTGTTGAAAATCTCTAACTTGGATTTTTTTTCATGAATCATTGTTTTGAGAATTATATGTCAAAAATGTTACTAAACTGGCTATTTGCATGGATGCTGGGGGTTCAAACTCAGGTTCTCCTGCTTGCACAATGGGCACTTGTCAACTGAGCCATTGCCCTAACCCCATAAGTAACGTTTCACTGAAGAATACCCATTGTCATCTATAGAATCTTTAGTAGTATATTCAAAGAAGCAGAGTTCCTGCCTAAAATAATTGTTCCTTCACTCTTTACAGAAAAATATGGCAGTTCTGCTACCACATTTTAACACAGGCTCACCTTTCTCATCTTCTGTTCTCTCTCTGCTACAGTCTGGATGATGTTTCCAACTTGTTTTTTCTTTAGCCATTTTTAATTTATTGATTTAGTCATCCATTGCCTTTTGTTTTTGTTGTTTCCTTCTATAATTGCTTCCAATTGGTTTGGGTTTTGAGACAGGGTTTCTCTCTATGTAACCCTGACTGTCCTGGAACTCATTCTGTAGACCAGGCTGGCCTCAAACTTGGACATCTGCCTGTCTTTGCCTTCTGAGTGCTGGAATTAAAGGCATGTGCTACCACCACCCAGCTTTTGTAGTTGTATTTGCAACTCTAGTGTTTTATTTTATCCTTTCTCTAATCTGTCTAGTAAATTGTGGTACTTTTTTATTGCTCATATGTTTTTGAAATGCCATCTTTTATTTCTCAAAATTTTGTTTGTTTTGGGGCTTGGGCTATATGACATTGTACATATATGGAGGTCAGGGAGCTGTGAGCCAAAGTATACCTCCCTTAAAGTTAATTTTGTCAGGTGTTTTATTGCCTCAAGCATGGCTCAACAGTTAAGAGTGCCTGTTGCTCCTGTAGACAACCCAAGTTCAGTTTGTGGCATCATCACTGACACTGGGCAGTTTCTAAACTCCTGTAACTACATTTCTTTGGAAACTGACACCTTCTTTGGCCTCTGAGTGCATACGTGTGTGTGTGTGTGTGTGTGTGTGTGTGTGTGTGTAGTATCTCTTCTTTTGTGTTCTTGTATTTCCAATGTGCACATGTATTGACTTGGTTTTCATCCCAGCTTTTGGGTTTGTTCTCTCTCTTTGGGAATTTCCTATTCTCTCAGCAATAAGAAAAAGTTACTCTTTCTGTTGAAACTAGATGGTTTGCAAAGGAGGGCTTTATGTTGCTCTAACCTACAATACTGCCAGATGTCTCATCCAATGCCTTTTCTGTTTTTACAAGTGAGTTTGGCCCTCACTTGCTGCCTTATCGCCTGCCAGAGCTATGTGTGGAGACTATTTCCGTAGTTTCCATCTTCCTTGCTTTTCACCACAGCCAATGCCTGTGTTCAGAACTCAGTGTAATCCATTAACAGTACCCAACCTCTGGGTGATGGTGACGATACTTCCTGATTGGCTAAAGGAGCATTTGTTCTTTGTATTCTTGCCAAGGACAGAGTGTAGGTTATGGTTTTTTTAAACTTCTTAGGCTGGCAAGGCACTATGGCAGAGGCCTTTAACACTAGCACGCGGGAGGCAGAAGGCAGGTGGAGCTCTGTGAGTCTGAGGCCAGACTGGCCTACAAAATGAGTTCCAGGACAGACAGAGCTACATAGTGAGACTTGTCTTGAACAGAAACAACAACATCATAACAACAACAACACAAACCAATAAAAAATGTTTTAGGTATCATTTTGTCTCCTCCTGCTCCTAAACACACACATACACACACACACAGAGGAACACACAGGAACACTCACTTTTTCTGTTTGTTTGTACCTGGTTGAACATCGTCTTAGTCACTTCAGTGTTCTATTACTGTAAAAAGATAACATGACTAAGGCAACTTTTATGAAAGAAAACATTTAATTGGGGCTTACAGTTTCAGAGGTCAGTCCGTTATTATCATGGCAGGAAGCATGGTGCCATATAGGCAGCCATAGGGCTCGAGATGTAGCTGAGAGTTCTATATTCAGATTCATAGGCAGCAGGAAAAGGAAGACATTAGGAGTAGCTTAGACTTTTGAAACCCCAAAGCCTACCCCTTAGTGACAGTCTTCCTCCAACAAGGCCACACCCACTCCAACAAGGCCATATCTCCTAATCTCTCTAAAGCAGAGCCATTCCCAATGACCAAACATTCAAATTGATGACCCCGTGGGGGCCATTCCTATTCCGGCCACCACTAACCTTTTCCTTGGCATAGTTAATTTCTGTTCACTGATAGCCTTTCTGGTCTCTCCTGTGGAAGTGCTGGCTGCACTCTCTGGTTCCTGGGTTCTCCAGGCTGTGAACTGAAGCCAAATGCTTTCTTCCTCTTCCATTTAGAGGAACACACACACACACACACACACACACACACATCCCACCTCTTCATTTTCCAGATTGATTAGTTTTTATGCAGCTGTTGCCATCACTTACGAATGGCCTTAAATGAAGAGACAGGCACATGAAAACACTTGTACTCCGTGAAGACCCTGAAATGCTCAGGACTATTCAGAAACAAAAATTTGCAGTAACAATAAGACTTCTGAATTCAATTATGTAGAAAAGCCATTAAAGGATTCCAAAGCTGAGCAGCAGTCTTGTAGAGGCAGCGTCTTTCGAGGAGGAAATGGAATATTCTATGAAGACGCCACTGCCAACTTGATTCCTCCTCTATTTGAATACGAAAAAATCCATTTTTATTGCATACTGAAGACAAGCTAAACACTGAGACATCCTCCAGAACTTTCCTCCTTACAATTTCTCTCTCTCCCTCTTCCTTGTGTAGAAGCTGAGAGCATGGCTGCCACATACTTCAGAAACAGAGTGTGGAAGAGTCGCTGTTACAGGGCTGCTGAAGAGTGCAGCCAGGGGCCTGGAGAAATGGCTCAGAGATTAAGAGCACTGGTTGCCCTTGCAGAAGACCCAGGGTTTTGTTCCAAACACTCACATGGTGGCTCACAGCCACCTGTAACTCCAGATTCAGAAGATCCAGCTCTCTCTTCTGGCTTTTACAGGTTGCTGTATGTCCCTGGTGCATATGAAATTATGCAAGCACACATAGGATAAATAAATAATTTTAAAAACAGAGTATGGCAAGGAATCTTTCAGAACTCAAATTAAATAAAATTAACAAGCTAACCATGGCATCTAGGTTTCAGCTCTGAAGCTGAGACTCGGAAGGGTAGGACTTTTGATGGGTGTGTCTGAGAGAACAGAGAGATTATATGTAGCAGAAACTGTTGGACCAGGAGGCTAGGAACATTTTCTTAATGAAAAATTGGGCTAAGGATGTAGCTCAGTGACTTGTCTAGCATACATAAGGCTCTGGGTTTGATCCCCAGTACGTGGCGGGGTGAGGGGGGCAGCTCACAGAGGGTAGGGCTCTTGATGGAGTGAGCTCCTTGCTGGAAGTGCAGTTGTCTCTAACTCATGCCCTATGATTCTGTGATCCTTTTCAGGTCTTGTGGTTTTGTCAGTGTTGATAAACTAGACAATGTTTTTGTTTCGTTAGCTTACCTTTCTTTTTGGTATTTATTCATTTATTTATGTATTTATTTATTTATCTAATGTCTGAGTGCTCTACCAGCATGTACACCTGAATGCCAGAAGAAGGCATCAGATCACATTATAGATGGTTCTGAGCCACCATGTGGTTGTTGGGAATTGAACTCAGGACCTCTGGAAGAGCAGCCACTGAGCCATTGCTCCAGCCCTAGCTTACCTTTTATAAACTATTTTTCTTTTCAGCTTTCTTCTACTATTTTGAAAATTATTTGAATGTGTGTGGGTATGTGTATGTGTGTCCAGGTGTCAATAGAGGCCAGAAGCATTGAAGGCCCCTGGAACTGGAGTCACAGGTGTCTGTAAGCTGACTGATGTGGTATTGGGAACCTAACTTAGGTCCTCTGAAAGCAGCAAGTGCTCTTAATGTTGAGCCATCTCTGAAGACCCTATATTAACTTACCTAATCACCTGTGTTTAAATTTCTGCACTTCTTTATTTATGATCTGAGGAGAGTCAGCCATTGTTGTTGATGTGGAGAAGAAAACACACCTCCTACCCTTCAGCTAGGAACTAACTCTACCTATTCTTGTTATGTGGGTTGTACCCAAGTCCTAAAACATCCTAGCAGGAGTAATGCTGAGCTTTCCAGTGTTACTTCCAAGGCTGGACTAGGACCCTGACCCTGATAACACTGGTCCATTTTGTTCCCTCTGTTTCCCATTGTACTTCCCTGAAACTCTAGCATCAGAGGCTTCACAGCTGATTTCTTAACAGATCTAAAGAACATTCTCAGAATATCTGGTGCTGTAAAATTCTGCAAATACTTTAATAAATTCTTCTGGTTTCGCATCTTCAAGTTCTAGATTTAAGAGCACAATAACTGATCTCCATATCACATGTAATGCTCCAACCTCCTATCAGCAAAGCTGTATCTTCAATATTCCCTTTATCAAAACCAACATATCTTAATTATACAGAAGAATGGGTTTCATTGTGACCTTTCTTTATTACATTTTATCTCATTTGCTTATTTGTGTGTGTGTGTGTGTGTGTGTGTGTGCACATATGCTATGTAATGTTCAGAGGACAGACAATAAATTTCAGAAGTAGGGTCCCTCCTTCCTCTTGTGGGTCCAGGGGCTTGAATGACAAGCACTTATCAGCAGGCGTCTTTGCCTGCTGAGCCATCTCACAAACCCTCATTTTGACATTTTTTTTATATTAAACTCATCCCCTTAGTCCTCATTAACTGAAGAGTTACATATTTTTAAAAAATATAGATTTTTCTCACAAGAGAAATGTAATAGTATTTGTCTTTCTGACTTTAGTTTGTTTTATTTAACATGATTTCCAGTTACATCCAATTTCCTATAAATGGTATTATTTGATTCTTTCTATGGCTGGAAAATATTCTACTATATATGTATACTAAACTTTCTTTATGCATTGATTCTTTGATGGACACCTAAGCTGATATCATAACTTGACCATGATATATGAATGTTCAGGTATCATTATTGTGTCCTGAATTTGGTTCCTTGGGGGTATATATGTGTAGCAGGATATTTTCCTGTTACATTGTATTTGCAGTGGAGCTCAGTGATTGGGGAGTAGAAGACATGGGTGGAACTAAGACTGGGAGGGAGGAAAAGGAAGAGAAGAAGGGGGAGAGCTAGCAACCATGGAGGAAGATGGATGGGTCAAAAGCAGTCCTGGGTAACAATTTATATCTAAAGGTTAGATATTGGATAACAATTCTAATTGTGTGAGCATCTTGTTAATTGAGTATTTCTAAATATATAAATCTATTGGCTAATCTTTAAGTATTAAGAGTCTTCATTCTACTGAGAACTGCAAGGTTGGCAGGCAATATCTGCTCTGAGCTGAGAACCGTGCTTGGAGCCGTAGAGTCTACAGAGCTTGCTGACAAAGACGGCGGTCATGCCAGCTTTTCGTGGGTCCTGGGCTGGTGCTTCTGGCTAGCCGGTGGTGTGACAGAGTGGGGACATAGAGCTCCAACATGGTGGTGGCCTGGAAACTAGCAGAGCCGGACCACTGCAGCTAATTCTAAATATCATCTGTTTCATATATGAATAAAAATTATAGCTGGATCATATGATAATCTATTTTTAGTTTTTAAAGATCTTAGTATCTTATGTGCATGTTTTGCCTGCATGTATGACCATACACTACATATGGGCCTAGATGCTAGATGCTGCTAGATGCCTAGAGGCTAGGTGAGGGTGTTATATACTGTGAAATGGAGTTACAGATGGTTATCAGAGTCACATGGGTACTGTCCATTGAATACAGGTCCTCTGGAAGACCATTCGATGCTCTTATCTGCTGAGCCATCTCTTCAGGCCCTATTTTTGTTCTGTTTTAAAGACTATATTAAAAATTTTTATTTTATGTGTATGGGTGCTTCGCACCATGCATATACAGTGCCCATGGCAGCCAGACGAGGGAGCGAGGCCCTCTGAAACTGGAGCTACAAATGGTTGTTCATTGCCATGGGGCACTGGGAACCAAACTGGGGTCCTCTGCATGAGTAACACGTGCTCTTAGCCAGTGAGCCATCTCAGCTCTTAAGACCTTTAGTTTGATTTTTGAGGAAGTTTTCATTTTCATCTCCATACTGGCTGGACCAATTTACATTCCATCAATAGTATATGAGAGTTGCATCCTCCAGCATTTATTTTTCCCTTTCTTCATGATAGAAAAACATTGCTGAATAACCTTGATTGGCAACTATTTTGTTTCAGAACTTGATAGGTACTAGTTCTTCCTGCTCTCCTGGCATCTAGGATTTCTGTTGATACGTGTCATTCTAATAGTTTTGCCTTTGTTAAGTAACTCGGCTTCCTCCTGCCCCTGCCCCGCCCCTGTAACTTTCTATTCTTTTGTTGTTCTCTACTCTTGGCACAGAATGTGGAGAGGTGCTTTTCCATTGCTTCTCTGTGGGACTGCATGCTTGACTGCTTTCTATTGCTATGATAAATTATGACAAAAAAAAAAAACAACTTGGGGAAGAAAGGTTTATTTACACATCTCAATTGCAGTTCCTCATCAAAGGAAACAAGGCAGGAGCTCAAAGAGGGCAGGGGCTTTAAGGCAAGACCTTAAGACAGAGACCATAGAGAAGTGCTGCTTACTGGCTTTCTCCTTGTGGTTTGCTCAGTTTGCTTTCTTGCATGACCCAGGACCACTAGCCTAGGGGTAGCACTGCCACCCCCACCCCAAGCAGGTCGGACCCACTCAAACCAATCATTAATCGAAAAAATGACTTATAGTCTTGTCTACAGGCCAATCTGAGGGAGATGTTTTCTCAATTGTGATTCTTTCTACTCTTTCTACCTGTGTCATGATCACAGACAACTAACCAACTTAGATTCTAAATGATCCTGTAGTGGGATGCCATGGTTTTGTTTTGTTTTGTTTTTTTCTTTCTAGATTTAGGGGTTGTTTTAGTTAGGGTCTTACTGCTGTGAACAGACACCATAACCAAGGCAAATCTTATTAAAACAACATTTAACTGGGGCTGGCTTACAGGTTCAGAGGTTCAGTCCAGTATCATCAAGGTTGGAGCATGGCAGCATGCAGGCAGGCATGGTGCAGGCAAAGCTGAGAGTTCTACATCTTCATCTGAAGGCTGCTTGAATACTGATTTCCAAGCAGCTAGAATGAGAGTCTTATAACCCATATCCACAGTGACACAAGTACTCAAACAGGGCCACACCGTCTAATCCTCCCACTCCCTGGGCCAAGCATATACAAACCATCACAGGGTTTTTTTCTGGTATAGTTTCATTGAATATAATTTATGTTTTTACATCATTTATTTCTTCCTTCTACATCAAAAGAATCATGTCTGAACTCTTAATCTTGAATTATTTTCCCTTATAAAAGCCTTGGGTATATGAACCTCACTTGGATGCTAGGAATTGACCTCTGACCCTTAGCAAAAGCAGTATGTACTCATAACCACTGAGCCCTCACCAGTCTCTCTTTTGATTTTTAAGGGTAAGCTGGCAAGTTTTCTGCTGAGTAGAGTAGCAAGGAAGGATCCTGAAAATGGGTAGCTAATATCTCTATTTTATCCTAGAATATATTTTTTTGTATATGTGTATACATGTGTACGTATGTACTTGATTTTGTGTGTGTGTGTATGTGTGTACAAATATACGGAGGCTACAGATCACTGTCTAGTGTCTTCTTCAGTTATTCTACATTTTTTTCTTTTTATTTATTCTCTCATATATCCTGACTGTGGTTTCCCCTTCTTCCCCTCCTTTGAGTCTCTCCTCCCCCCTTCCCTTTCCCCTAGATCCATGTCCCCTCCACTTCCCCACAGAAAAGAGCAGCAAGCCTCCCAGAGACATCAACCACACATGGTATAACAAGCTACAAAAGTCGTCACATATTTTCACATCAAGGTTAGAAGAGGTAATCCAGGAGGAAAAGGGTCCCTAAGGCAAGCAAAAGAGTCAGAGCCAGTCCTGACTCCTACTGTTAGTAGTCCCACAAGAACACCAACCTATACAACCATAACATACATGCAGGGGACCTAGGTCAGACTCATTCAGGCTCCCTGATGTCTGTGAGCCCACTTGAATCCTGGTCAGCTGATTCTTTGGGTCCTGTTCTTGTGGTGTCCTTGACCCCTCTGGATCCTCTATTCCTTCTTCCCCCTCCTCCATAGGACTCCCCATGCTCTGCTTATATTTGGCTGTGGGACTCTGCATCTGATCTCATCAGTTGCTGGATGAACTCTCTCTGATGATGATTGTGTTTGTCCCAGCATGTCCTGCAGGCAGGACAAATTGTAGGTTGGAGGTTTTATGGCTGGGTTGGTGACTCTATCCCTCCACTTGAGGCCTTGCCTGGCTACAATGCCTACCTTATCTTTTTGAGACTGTCTTTCACTGAATCAGGTGCTCATCAGTTGGCCAGAAAGTCCAATTTTAGAGATCCATCTTGAATGACAACCATACCCTTTTAAAATGTGGGTTCTGGGTATCTGAACTCCAGAACTCAGGATTTCACAACAGGGACTTTAAGGCATTTATTTACCGAGCCCTCAAAATATTATACCTTTTTATTTATCATCGATGCAGCTGAATTTTTCATCCGAGTCTTGATTTAACTTTCTTACATCATTCTTCTGTTTAATTCTTTCTGAAGTAACTGGTTACTTACAACAATAGTACTGTCACTGTTAACTGGACATACCTGGGAAGAAGGAACCTCAGTTGAAGAACAGCCTTTGTTAGACTGGCCTGTGGGTATGGCTGTGAGGCATCTTCTTCTTGTAATGGCTTATTTTTATTTTATATGCTTAGTGTTTTACCTGTATGTATGTCTGTATGAGGGTGTTGGATCCCAAAGAACTGGAATTGCAGATAGTTGTGAGCTGTCAAGTGGGTGCTAGGAATTGAACCCAGATCCTCCAGAAGAGCAGCCAGTGAGTGCTCTTAACTGCTGAGTCATCTCTCTAGCCACCGGCATTTTCTTAATTGTTAAAAGAGTAGGCTTGGGTTATATAAGAAACGAAGCTCAAGGTGCTGGAGAGATGGTTCAGTGTTTAACAGTAGTGGTTGCTTTTCCTGAAGACCTGGGTTAAATTCCCAGCACCTACATGGTAGCCATCTATAACCTTCAGTTCCAGCAGATCCAATGTCCTCTTGCCTTTGTGGGCATAGGCATCCAGGCACTCGTATACACAATTTAAAAGATACCAAACTTTAAAAGAAATTAAAGTAGCCTAGCAAGCCAGAAGAAGAAAGGCAGCAAGCAGTATTCCCTCATAGTTTTTTTGCTTTAGTCCCTGCCTCCAGGTTTCTGCCTTGAACTCCTGTCGTGGTTTCTCTTGATGTTGAGCTGTAACCTTTATGAGTCAGGGTTCACTAAAGGAACAGAGCTAACAGAACTGGACTGATTGGCTCACAGGATATGGTCTGGGTTGTCCAACAATGGCTACCTCACATGACCAGTAGTTGCTCAGTCCATTAGGTTGGAATCTCAGCAGTCCCTACCTGGTGCTGAAGGCCTAGATGATTCCAGAGAGCTACTGGCCTTCAGTCCACTCTACAAGCTGGAAGGAGTCCATTGTGTAACATTGGTGAAGGAATGCTTCAGCAACAGTCTTGTAAACTCGTCATCAAGAATGAGCACAAACAGGCAAAGAGCAGAAGGCTTCTTTCTTCCATGTCCTTTTGTCTGTGCTGCCACCAGAAAGTGCCATGCACATTCAGAGTGGGTCTTCCTGCTTCAAATAATCCATCATGAAAATCTCTCATGTTTAAGTTGATTTGGACACAATCGACAACCGAGATCAATCAACCATGGAACTCTAAGCTGAAATAAATCATTTCCCGAAAAAGTGGGGTTTGAGCAGTTTTACCACAGAAACAAAACACAAACCTGGACCTTTTAATTTGTTGACATTTTAGCTATTTCAATTCTTCTGCCTCAGTGATGCGAAAGCAGCTTTTGGAGGAGACCTTGCTATGCTTTTTCATTGTTTTTGTTTGATGGTTTCTATGGGAAGATTTATGCATCTGGGAAGAAGGATCTCTCTTCTGATGAGCAATCATTCCTTGAGGACTCAATCCCCAGCACAACTCAAGAGAAAGAAAGGCTCTGAGACAGCAGCATACAAGAACAGATCTGACGGAGAAACACAGTAAAGACCAATAAGCATGCCCACCACACCTGTAACCACACTAGAGAGGAATAATAGCTTAGGAAAAATGTGAAGCTAAAAAACTCATAAAAGGAAAAGAAGGAGAGAGAGAGAGGCAGGGGCACACACACACACACACACACACACACACAGAGAGAGAGAGAGAGAGAGAGAGAGAGAGAGAGAGGGAGGGAGGGAGGAGAAGAAGGGAAGGGCAGGAGGAGGTAGTGAAGAAGCCTGATTAAAGAAAACACTAATAAAGAAAAAGCGAGACATAAAATCATCTAGTAACGAGCTGGAGAGACGGCTCAGTGGTGAAGAGCACTTGCCCTTTCAGGAAACCCAAGTTTGGTTCCTAGCACCTACGCTGGGTGACTCACAAATGCCTGTAACTCCACGGAAGGGGAATTGATTCCCTCTTCTGGCCCCCACAGGCACTTTTACATACACAAAAACACACATCCATTACAAAATATCTAATAACAAAATAAAATACAGAAACAAAATCGGATGAAAGAGGAATGGCAAAGATTTAAAAATAAAGCGACAGCAATATTAAAAAAAAGTAACAGTGGAAACAGAAAAGTAGACATTGGAGGAACTTCTTTCTGAGCCCTTTTACACTGAAATCTGTGAAGTAGGAGCTGGAATCTACTCTGGTTCTTCCCTCCTCCCACTGTACAGGTTGGTGGTGTTGCAGACTTGAGATCTGACTGGTTAAGCATACGTCAGGGGGGCCTTATATGAATCCTTTACCACTGCACGGGTCAGCACCACGGTTAAGCAGCAGCTGCTACTGCCCCAGCAGAGGATCACGTGCTCCAGTCTTCCCTCTCTGGAACATGTGCATCCCCTGTGCGATGACACAAATGCCAAGTGAAGGAACATATTTCCAGTGCATTAGAGAGGGAAGCATAAAACAGTCCTGCGCTTGATGGAGAGACAAAGGCATGGGGTTCTCTGCCTGCTTTCAGATCAGGGCTCAGTGCTTTCAGATCTCATCCAGAAAAAAAAAAAAAAAACACCTAATGGGGGAATGCTGCAGAATCTGAACATCTAGGAGACCTTGGGCTCACAGCTCAGCGAGCAGCCTTTCATCTATGTCTAATTCTCCCCCCTCCCCATCCACAAGGGTCTCTGCTTGTCCACCACCCAGACCTTGCTACAGGGTATGCTCGGCTTTCCTGAATTGTGATTATTCCTTATTTCTAGGTCTCCAGAGTAATCAGTCCAAACAAGTCTCATTGCCATCTGGAGATGGCTCCCTGCTGTAGCACTCCATGATCTGAGAGCATGCTAGCCTGCAACCAAAGTCAGGCACACTATGTTCTTCTGTCTATGACTTCCAGTCTGACATTGTAGGGATCGTCTGTACCCTCCAGGCTGATTTTGTGGCTATGGACTGGACTTCCTGGCTGGAGTAGAAGATATCAATGGTTTCTTATCTTTCTCTGTGCTTGGCTGTCTAGTCACTTGCTTCTTCCTTCCTCCTGTCCTTGATTACCACCACCTCTCTTTTTGAGTCTTCTTATAATGTCGCCTGGAGGAAAGTTCTAGAACACCATCTTATTCCAGAACTTGAGGCTTTATTGAATACCACTCTTCTGGGTTCCAAGAGTTCAATTCCTTTTTGTGGGTAGAATCTCCCAACATTCTAGAAAGCACAAATTGAACCTATATTTTGTCTTGCAGTTCAAGGGAATGTGGTCCACCATGGCGGGGAATGCATGGAGCTTTAAAGCCACTGGTCATATCTGCAGTCAGAGAGAGTGGACAGAATGCGGCACTACACTCTAGGTCCACCACCAGTGACTCACTTCCACCATCTTTTAAGGTTCCACAACCTAGGCTGGAGAGAAATGACTCAGTGGGTAGGAGCACATATTACTCTTGTAGAGGTCCCATGTTCAGTTCCCAGCATCCTTCTGATGGCTCATAACTAACTGCCTGCAACTCCAGCTCCAGGGGACCCAATGCCTCTGACTTCCAAAGGCTCCTGTACTGATGATACGCACAGTCCCAAGTACACACAATTAAATAATAAAAGTAAATTTTAAATTCAGTTTTAAGGTTCCATAACCTACTAATGTAGTGACATGTTGTTAGAGGCCAAGTGTTGAAGCCCATGAGCATGCAAGGGACATGTCCTATTCAAACCACATGGATTTACAACTGAATCTTGTGATTTTCTTCACGTCAAGGTTATAGTTGAGATACAGGTTGAGGCTACCCTACCTTGCAGACAAAGGGTCAGTTTGGTTCAATAGAGTCTGAACTGTGTCTATCAGGGCAATCTTCCGCAAGCACATTAAGATGCACAGGCCTGAGACTGGGTACTGCCCCAAACCACCCTTCATCAGACACTCTGTAGCGCTCCCCAGTGACAGGATCGGATCCTTTGTTTTTGCTTCTGCCTCTAGCCATCTGCTCTACTGCATCTTCTACAAATGGCTTTAGAAAGGAAGGTGTGAAAAGATCCACATTTGCTTCTCTTAGTTAAAAGTTCCTTCTCTGCCAAGTAACTATCCCTACCCTCCTCCATCCCCATCAACTCTAGCACCTAGAACAGTACCTGGCATAAAGCTGCCACTTTCTGTTCACTCAAAGCATGACTGAACAACCAAACTACTCATCCTGATGAGTGAATACAAATTTTCTGTTAATTATCCTATCTGCTATCTTTTAAAAAATATACATCTACTTATTTTCATTTATTTATTTATTATTTATGATGTGAGGTCAGAGGGCAACTTGCAGGAGTTAGTTTTCTTTCCACCTTGTGGGTCATAGGAATACAACTATGTTATGAGACTTGGCCTTTACAGCCCTTATATGCTAATTCTAAATGTTACTAAGGCTAATAATGTCCAGCTTTTCCTCACTGTAGACATTATTCCTCACCATATTCTTATATAATAACCAAGCCTGGTTCTGAAATATTCACAGATCCTCATCTTCAGTGCACGTTTCTATATAACTCAGCTCTATGTAATTGGACTCAGATTCATCTGTCTAACTAAACTTCTCAGCTGTTTTTGTGGGTGAGAAATTCTTCAATTTGCCAACGCTGTATCAGTAGACTGCTGAAAGAAAAAAATGTATTTTTGTTTTGTTGTGCTTCAGTCTCTGGCTTGATTGTAGACTTGATGACCTGTTGACCAAATACACAGGTTTCCTTGCCTACGACAGCAGCCATGCTGGATGACAGAAAAGCAAGGTCCTAAGCTCTGGGTGAAAATGTACACATATGAGAACACATGACAGTCACATTCAAGTTGAGAAACAGTAACGCACAGACAACAACAAAAAAGCAAAAGCAAAAAAAGTGCCCCTTGGGCTTTTTGGGTTTTTTTTGTTTGTTTTGTTTTTTAAGATTTTAAAATTTTATTTATGAGTACATTGTAGCTGTCTTCAGACACACCAGAAGAGAGCATCAGACCCCATTACAGATGGTTGTGAGCCACCATGTACTTGCTGGGAATTGAGCTCAGGACCCCTGGAAGAGCAGTGAGTGCTCTTAACTGGTGAGCCATCTCTCCAGCCTACCCTTGGGTATTTTTTTAAAAAACAGTTTAATCAGAACTTTCATTCGTTGAGTGGTGGTAGTACACACCTTTACTTCCAGCACTTGGGAAGGAGAGCAGGCAGATCTGAGTTAGAAGCTAGGCCTGTCTACAGAGTGAGTTCCAGGATGGCCAGAGCTACACAGAGAAACCCTGTCTTGAAAAAAAACCAAACATAACTTACATTCAAGTATTTACTAGGGGTTTAGTATATGCAGGCACTACTCTAGGGACTTGAGTCATAATAGTGAACCAGACAGAAAACATCATAGAACTTATGTTCTAAGGTAGAAGAGGAGGCAGCATGAGCTAACTCATACATGATTTGAAAATACATCAGAGCACTCAAGATAGTGTTTAGAATTCTAATAGCCTACAGTCAGAAAATATGTATCAGCTTATGGATAAATACACTGAGGCATATTCATACAATGAACTATTATTCAGGCATTAAAAAGGAATGAAGTATTGTCCACACTATTAAATGGATGAACGTTGAAATTGTACTAAAAAGCCAGACATAGAGACTATAGATTGCTTATTCCATTATAAGAAATATTCAGAAAGGCAACACTTGATAGCAGAATGGACTAGCAGTTGCCACCAGCGTTTAGTAGGAGGGATAGGAAGTGGCTGCTTAGTTTGTACAGGTTTCCTTCTGGGGTGATTAGCTATTTAGGAACCAGATAGATATGGCTGTGCACTGTGAACAAAGGTCACTAATGATAAGCTTTGTTGTGTATTTTACTACATTAAAAATAGTTCTTGGCATAACTACTATGCCCCAACACCCCATCCCACTTCTCAAAATAAGAAATCAACTGGGTAACAAGTAAAACCTTAATCACTGGAATGGTATATGGCCATTACAAACATGAATCTGGACTGTAAGTGCTAACATAGAAAAATAGCCAAGACATATCTAATGACGGACTAAACACACTGTAGGCTTAGGCCTCATAGTAAGACACATCTATAAAGGGGAACATGCGGCGAATGTAGCTCAGTCGGTAGAGTGCTTGCCTAGCACGCACAAGGCCCTGAGAGTTCAATCCCCAGCAACACATAGACAGAGCAGGTATGGGCACCCCATGGGCCTATAATCTCAGCACTCAGGAGGTAGATGCAGAAGGATCTGGAATTCAAGGCCATGCTCAGCTCCATGGCAAGTTTGAAGCCAACCTAGACAGAATATCCTGCCTAAAAAAATAACCACCCCATCCCATGAGAACTTAAGATAACACTAAGAAAATCCATCCACAAGTCTGAACTCTTAAAAAAAAAATCATTTTATTGACCCTTTACCATACAAAATTTATTCAAATTACATCCATTTGAAGTGGTAAGATCACAGCTGGAACAGGTCACCCTGTAACAAATCTATTTACAAAATCCATCATAAAAGCTTTTGTTTGTTGTTTGTCTATTTTTACATTATATTACATTATTTATTTATTTTTTTTAAACTAGCATACAACACAAAGCTAAACTGATTAGTAGTTTGCCTACTCCCAGTGTTGGGAGAAACACTTCCTTTTTACAAAAGCATGTACCCCGTAGGAAAGACATTCCCACACCCTGCCAACTGCCACCCAATCTCCTCCACAAGGCATCTTCCTCAGATCCCTTCTCACACACACAACCTGCCATGCACACACTTGGATTCTTACTTCGTTTTTCCTGAAAGCTAAAGCTTTAAATACTGTGATTCTATTTACAGACAGAGCTACACGTACGACAAAAAAAAGGCAAACAAGAGTCACAGGCGAAACAACAAAAACAAAACACAAAAAACCCAAGGCGACGGTCTTAAAAAATTACAAACCAGCTAGAAAATCTTCTGGCAGTGTTTACAAATGAATTGCTATCTCTGTACAAAACTGGGAAATAATGGCCATGTGAGCAGACTGTATCAACTTAAATAAATCGGCTATGTACACAAACACACGCCTAACACTGTTTGACAGCTCATGTGTTGCCCTTTATACAGTTTTAATCGAGGCTCACGCCGTCTTCGTTCGCACATGTGTAACTTTCAGCCATTCCGCATGTGAGCTTTTAGTAGCAGCAACTCAATGGTACCAGGGAACCTGCATCTCAGGACTTAAAGTAACAAAAATACTGTAGTACTCATCTACCTTGTGTGCCAGATACTATGAGCAAAGAAAATGTCTAAATGCAAACAGAATATAGTATGGATGTCTCACACTACGTACTAGTTAAGCCCCTTAACTGGAGAAAGTCTTATTATGCATGAAAGACCTCTTGAAGACTTATTAGTATTCCTTTCATTTCTTAAAACAATAAATACGGCATTACAATACGAATAGTTTCAACAAGAAAAGTCAACCAAACACACAACAACCTAGAGCCAGGTGAGTTCAGTCATTAGACTTTGGGGAAAGAAACCCAGCCCTATGCAGCTGGCAAAGAGAATTATACAAAGCCAGAGCAGAGGCAGCTAACCAGATGAGATAAATACAGGGCATGGGGGAAGCTTGGCATAAACGGTTTCCCATACAGGAAAAAACCCCACAGTGCATTTCCAGTAGGCACTTAACACGAAGCTGCCCCTCCCTCCTCCACCCCAGTGCTTCAGCTCGGACCACAAGGATTATTCTGTACCAAGTCCAGAGTGTGTGAGGGGAGGAGGCCGGGGCTGGAGGCTGAAGAAGAGAGAGGAAGATAGTCTGCACCTTTGATTTTTTCTTCCCAAACATACACCACGCATACCCACACACAGAGTTTAAAGTGCCGGTGTCTTCTGTCTCCACCCCCTACCACCACTTTGCATATTGTGGAAATCTATCTAGAGTAAACTGGCCAGGGTTCTTGTGGTTTAGTAAAAGGTTTTCCCAAGGGATATTTTCAACTCGATCAAAATGTGTATGAGTTGAGTGCCTACTATGTGCCTCCTGGGCAGGCCAGGCACATAGTGTGTCAAACTGCTCAGCTGGAGGTTAGTTTTTGTGACTAACTCATTTCCGCAGCCCTTAGCATCCAAGGAATGGATTTGAGGTACTATGCCATATTCAACACCAGGACAAGATGGCCGTTGCCACCCGCCAGTGGGAACGCTATTCTTGGAAGTAACTGGAAGGGTCCTTGCTGACACAAAGCCTCCAGTTTGGGACACCATTCCTGAGGAGTAACAAGGGAGTCGCCCTGGCATTCTATCAGTGCATTTCCTGTCTCCTGACCTCCCTTAGTCCAAACTCACCCACTCACAGTGGATGGGGTGAATGGGTTACTGGCTAGAACTAGTCCACCCCCAGACACAGTGGGAACTCCTCGTTCCAACTTAAGGAAGCGTCCCTGATAGAATGCCACTCACACCATGGGATATCTTTCTCCCTAGGGCCTCTCCACCTGACCGCATCCTGAGAAGTGGTCTCCCTGAGTGTGGCATTAGAGCCCTTTCCCCGGTCGCAGGGGCCCGGGAAGCCCAAGGATGGAGGGATCCATGCCTGCTGCTCCATGGACAGCTGTATCATCTGGCCCGAGGTCCTCACTGCAGGCCACTCGAGTCAGCGAGCTCCAGAGCTGTTCTCGCTCCAAGCTCCCCTCCTGGGAAAGGAAGCAAGACAGAGGATGCTTCTTGCAGAGGCTGGTGGACCTTAGGTCACACAGGGTTAGATGCTCTCATCAGTAGAGGTGTTCTCCCTCTGCTAAAGGAATAGGAATTTGCAAAAATTGCCTTAAGGTAAACAATTCAATTGAAATAGTGATGGGTGCCACAGGAATGCTTCGATGGCAGCTAGAAAAATAAAAAAATTCTAAAACAACCCACAAGGAACTCCTAAGTCGCAAGTAATCAACCGGAAACTCACAAATACGCAGGATGGGGCGGGGGGAAGCGGAAGTGGGGTATGGAGACAGGGAAATCCACAACAGCTTCGAGCAGCAGAACTCTACCAGTCTCTGTATCTGCAATGAGTACTTGCAAACAAAGTTCTTCATCCAAAAGGCTGTGGAGGCTCTTGCAGCCTCCTAGTGGGACACGCGGCCCATAGCTTACACTGAATTATGAGAGTAATTTAAATATTCCTAAGAGCTGAAGAAATCCGTGTCATTCCTTTGCATGACTTCAAGCTTGCATTTGTGGCAGAATTCCATTCCATGTTTAGCAGACTCACAAAGACATGCATTCTGCAGAGAAGGCACGGCTTGAGATGCTGTTAAGGGGGAGTGCTGTGTGTTCCAGAGGGCCAGGTGGCCGGGCCCATTCAACACCCGTCCATTAGGCACAGCAAGCCAGTCCGCAAGGAAGGGAGAGGAAGGAGGGGAGAAAAGGACAGGTGAGAGACACCTGATTGCACATCTTCTCGCTTGCTGACTCGTCAGGAAGATTTGGGAGCCTGGGACCAGGCAGGGCTTTCCCAAGGGAGCCTGCAACTGTGCGCTTAGAAAAAAAAAATTAATTCATCAAAATGTCAGCTTTGTTCTGAAGTTTACTTCATGATACTCTTGGAGGAAGAAGGTAGGAAGGGACAACACTGCGATACACGTTCTGATTCCGTGATAAAAAAATATTGGTTTATAAGGACAGTTTGTACAAAGCCCAATCAACTACACATGAAGTCCTCCACCAGGGGCAGCTTTTCTAAATCATAGGCATCGAAGAGATCGCTGATGCCCTCTTCCTCCCCCAGGCTCAGCAGATAGTCCTCTTGGAGCAGGGGAGGCAGTAAGTTCACAAAAGGTCCTTCAAGGTTGGAAGGAATTTGGTCCTCAGTCTGCTGTAAAAGGTTGGCTGGGGAGGCCAGAGGAGAGAGGTTTGCTGTGGAAACCGAGCAGTCACTATGTCCTGAGTTGTTAGAAGCCAAGTCTGTAAGGAGGGGGGAGAGGGGGAAGGGGGAGATGGGCAGGAGAGCCAAAGTTAGGAGAAAACAGAAACCAACCAACCTACCTACTTTTTCTGGGAGAATGTATATGCTGCTGCCCCTCACCTCAATGTGGCTACCTGAGGACACAGATCACCATTAGGCTACCAGGCACAAAGAGTGACATCACTTTGTTTTGTTCTAGTCTATGCATGTTTAAACTTTTTTTTTTTTTAAGAAAGATTTTCTGTATCTTTAAAACCAAGCTGAAGCTCCCAAGAGCTTTTCTTCCGAGGGAGGAAAGGAGAGGTGGGGTACGTCCCTGCTGTTTTCTGTTTTCTGATAGCAAACATCCTCTCCTCACTGTCCTAGAGAGGAAGGTGAGGTCAAGACTCTGACCAAGGCTTGTCTTTACAATTCTATCCCTAATGATTTCAGAAGCATCATCCAAGATGTCTACTCAAGCATGGCTGATACCCAAGACTGTCTACAGCCATTGTCCAGTACGCCAAGGAAACAATTTTCTGCTTTCAAGAGTCTGCAGGGTCTTCATCAGGGGTGAGGGACCATTTGAACCAAGATCACAATTTTAGTCTACAAATTAATAAAATGCCTCAGGAAACTATTCTGATAACATGAAGCTTCTTTCCCCATCCCCTCCATACAACACAAAGGCTTTAACAGGAGCCGGTCATCCCACAGCCAACTGGTGGATACCCAGGACTCAGCAGCAAGTTCAGAATGGACTTGGAGCCTCTTTCCTGACTATTACAGGGCAAGCATGGCATCCTCTCACACCAGGCCTTTAGCATGGTGAATGATGGAGCAGATAGCGTTACCCATAAATTCCAGGCCCACTTGCAGGCATGAACCCTGTAAACTGGTCCTGCCGAGCACTTCCGTTTCTCTGGCAAGTTTGATGATTACACGTGATTCCTACCAATAATCACATCAGTCTAGTGGACCCAAGCATTTTGTTAAGACTTAGCCATGTAGTCCTGAAGGAACACTGTTTCTCAAAGTGAAATCTTTGTTTACCTTTGGAAGTGGGCTTAGGGATATTCCCATTGTGGTCTTGGTTATTTGTTTTCATGGGTCTGTGTGTTTCCGTCTCTTCTGGACACAAGTAAACCTCAATGGGCCCTTGGGTACTTGCCAAATGGATTTGTAGGCTCTAGAAACAAGAAAGAGATCAAGTTCACTTAGAATTGAAAACCATAGCACATCTAAACTAAAACTAAAATGGAAGTATGATATTGTTGTTCATTTTGCTCCCCTATTCTTTGTCTGTCAGTACTGACATTCTCCCAGAGTAGGGGCCAGCAAACAACTATAGTCTGAAGGCCAAATGCATCATCCAGCTTTGTGAATAAAGTTTTATTGGGACACAGAGTTTGTGGCCATTCTCCTGCTGCCTATATTGCCTCTGGCTATTTTCATATTACACAGTAACATGTAGTAGAGTTTATTACTTGAATAATCTAAACAGAAACTATGTTGCTTACAAAACCAAAGACAACTACAACCTGGAGCTTTAAAAAGTTTGCTGATTCATGGTAGAGAAATATATTTTGGGGGGCTCGGGGGTGTCCAGGTCTTCTTTAGCTGTATTATTTTCCTACAAATTATTTAACATTCTGTTAAATGTTCCAAACAATGTATTTCTATTAATTTCTCATAGTAAGATTTTCTAATATTAAACTCTAATAACCAATTTATAAATAGCATTTTAAAGTGTCAGGAGCTTAAGTGAGTAAGAGAATAAATAAAGCACATTGATTTCTTTTTAAATTTGCTTGTTTATCTTTGATACAGGGTTTCTCTGTATAGCCCTGGCTTTCCTGGAACTCACTCTGTAGACAAGGTTGGGCTTGAACTCAAGAGATTCACCTGTCCCTTCCTCCCAAGTGCTGGGATCAAAGGTGTGCGTCACCACTGCCCAGCACATTTTTAAAATATATTTTTATTTATTTACTTTAAAAATAATTGGATTATAAGTGAATTTTGAAAAGAGTTATTAATTTATTTTCATGTGTACTTGTGCTCTGCCTGAATGCATCCTTATGCATCAGCATATGTGTTGGTGTTGTGAGAGGCACTGGATCCTCTGAGAATGGAATTATAGAAGGTTGTGAGCTGTGTGGGTGCTGGGAAACACCTAGGTCTCCGGAGGAGCAGCCACTGCTCTAACGACCAAGCCATCTCGCCAGCCCAAGACTTATTTTAATTTAATTATTTTTAAAAATTATTCCTATTTTACGTGTTTCTGTGTTTTCCCTGTATGTACATCTTTACACCATGTGTATCCATGGGTCCGTGACAAGCTATTATGTGGTTGTAAGCTACCACATGGCTGCTGGGAATTGAACCAGGGTTCTCTCACAGAGAAATAAGTATTCTTAACCACTAAGCCATCTCTCCAGCGCATTATTTAAAGGTATGTTCTTGTGTCTGGGTGAATATAGCTTCCTGTGTGTGGCTGGTTGCCAGAGGCCCAGAGGGCACCACATCTTTTGGAGCTGGAGTTCCAGGTTCTTAGGAACAGCTCGACATGGGTGCTGGGAACCGAACTTGGGTCCTCTGGAATAGGGGTCAGTGCTATAACCACTGAGCCATCTTTTCAGGTCGCTCAGCACATTAATATTTAGAGGCCCTCCTCTTCTAGGTCATAATAACGTTGGAACTGTATAAGGTAAGATGTTTTCCTTGTAAATTTAATATTTTTAATATTTTAGGTATTACTTTTTAATATTCTAGGTATTTTCTTTTCACTATAGGTCCTTTATCTTATAATTACAGCCTAGACGGATATCATCAAAGTACACCTGAAAGCAATTACAAGACCGCCCGTCCTACTTTCTTACATTATTCTTGGCTATTGATTACCCCAAGGTCCCATTTAATTTTCTCAAAGTAAACATGCTACAAATGATTTTTAAGAATTCTTAAAATGGGCTAGGTCAGAGAGCTACTTCTAAAACCCCTGGAGCTCTCTATCCATAGCGGGGACTGTCCAGACACAAGGCAATCAACATAAAATTTCTTAAGTGGTTCAAATTGATCACAACCACCAGATAACAAACTGTAAAACAGGCAAGTTTAAGAGAGACCGGGCACCAAAGCCTGCTGTGAGACCAGAACACCCTTCTAAATCAAAGCCAGACATTTTGGGCATTTAATAAACAGGGAACTTTTGGACCCCTTTAAACTTTAGGTTAAAGGAAATAAGTGGGAAAGAACTATCAAGCTCTTGGGAGGGGGGTCAATGATTCTTCAGTTCAGGTATTCTGCAAAGTTCTCTACAGATGGACCGCATCGCTGTCTCCTTACCTCTATTGAATCAGGCACTTCAAGTCTTGTTTCTGGAGGGGCTTTCACAACTATGACAGTTTGGTCTTTAAGGCCACTAATTTTTCGAATATCTTGATATGTAACATAAGCTAACGTGATGAGCGTTAAGGAAATCTTCCACCTCGTTGCCACAGACATAGCTATCATAAAAACGACATAACAGACATAGAAAATTACCCATGGTCTCATGACTTGAAAAAACAGGTATGCCTTCCCTTTTGGATCGTCAGATAAATGGATTCCTCATGGCCCTTCCTTTCTGGTTGATGTTTAAGACTAAAAGAAATCTATACTTTATCTTCCCAGTCTTGTGTACTGGTATTCCATGAACTTCAGTGAAGTGCCCCGTCAATCAAACTGATTGACAGATGGTTCTAATTTGCAGCGGGGTGGGGGAGGTAAGATTTACTAATCAAAATTTGAGACCATAGCTACTTCTGCTTGCTATTAGCAAGTGTCAGCAGGCACCAAATGAATGAATAAAGAGCAAATACATCAGGGGAAGGATGGAGTCGACTGCTCGGGCAGACAGCCTGTTTACTTGAGTGCACCTGGGCTGGTGTGATTACGTATTGCCTGGAGATCAGCGCGTCATTATTTCTGTTAGAAAAATTACCCTTGTTATTATTATCACTAGAACATTTCAGGGTTCCCAAGGAGGTGAGCAGCTCCCAGGTGCTGAGCAACTGAATGAATTTAAGATACAATGACTTAGTTAAAAAGAATAAATTAACATTTCACGACTCTCTGTAGTTACTTCCAAGTACTGAACAATTCCTCTAAGTGTCCTGGAACCTAAGCCTAAAAAGATATCATGAAAGAGCATGCTACTTACTGGATGACAAATGTGCTCACACGAACTCAGCTAGAGACAGACATTCAGCAGTAGAGACAACAGGCTCAAGGCTTTCTCTTGATAATCGACAGGGAGAAACACATCTGATATATCGTGTTTCTAGTCAATCTTTTAAAAATTACTTGTGTGTGTGTGTATGCATCACGGCAAGTGTAGCAGTCAGCTGACAACTTTCAGAAGTCAGTTTCTCTTCCTCTACCATGGGTTCCATGGATCAAACTCGGGTCACCAGCCAAGATTGTGCATTTTTATCCACTGAGAGCCATCTTATCTGCCCTTTAGTGAGATTAAATTGAAAAACAACAACCCCCCCAAACCCTTATTTTTCTTAAGTGTATGAATATTTGACTGCATATAGGTCTGTGCACTGTGTGCATGCCTGATGTCTGTGGAGGTCAGAACTCTCATATTTATTTATTTTTGGTTTGTGTTTTCAAACATGGGGCCTCACCATGTAGCTTTGGCTGGCCTGGGCCTTGCTATGTTGACCAGGCTGGCTTCAAGCACAAGAGATCTGCCTGCGGCCTTCTGACTGGGCTTTTAAGGTCTATGACATGGTCAGCTTTTAAAATATGAGTGAATGAATGAACCCACACACTTTGGTTTTTGCCTGTACTGGACTCTCTTTCTCCAAATCTCAGCACCTAAAGCAGGAGTAAGTGTGATGCTCTTGGAAGATTCTAGGCTCTTGGCCACCGTTTAGCCCACTAAAGAAGCCTTTCTGGAACACTCGATGGTTCTGTTTTCTGTGTTTGTTTTTAGAGAATACTATATAAATTGATAACCAGGTTTTTAACCTTGAGCCCACTGCCAAAAAGCTATGTGACAGGAACTTACTAAAATAAAACTCATCTACAATTACTCAACAAGCTGCAGGAAGCAGAATGTCAACACATCTGTGAACACACTGTACCAACTGGGAACTGAATGGAGGAGTGAGATAAATTTCATCAGTCCATTTTCTAAGTTACAAACTTAAATGTGCTTCATCTGATGTGACTCCCTCTGAAATCTGTTTCTTGGTTAGTGGTCCCCTTCAAGAAAACTGGTTGTGTGTGTGTGTTTTGTAACGAAGGTCCCAGAAAAAGTCAACAGAAATGACAGCACTGTAAGCTCCATGTTTAGGACAGCTGTCAATCATATGTAACCATGCAGCTTTTCCAAAATGGAGCTCGAATTCAACAATGGACTAAAAAGGCCCATGTGAATGAGTGGGTATGTGTGCCACAGTGCATGTCACAGCACAAGCTATGAGGTCAGGAAAACTTGCAGGAGTCACCTCTCCCCTTCTACCACCTGGATCCCAGGGGCCAGACTCAGGTATTTATGCTTGGAGGCAAGCACCTTTACCTACTGAGCTACTTACTGTTCATTTATTTATTTACAGACACAGTCCCATTGTGTAGCCTTGGATGGCCTGGAACTTGCTATGGAGAACAGGCTGGCCTCAAATTTACAAAGATCTGCCTGCCTCTGTCTCCTGAAAGCTGGGATTGCAGCAAGGCATCACCACACCAGGCTCTCTTTATTCTTCAGATTTTATTTAATTTTTTGGGACAAGGTAGACACGACATACTCACTATATAGCTGTAGTTAGACTGAAACTCATTATGTAGACAGGGCTGGTCTGGAGCTCTACCTGGCTCCCGAACACTGGTATTAAAAGCACATACCACTACGTCTTGCTTTTTCTTTTTTCAAAGACAAGATTTCCAGGCTGGCCTCAAACTCCCTAGGCAGACACAGACAACCCTGAACTCTTGATTTTTCTTCTTTGAGTCAGGTGCTCATGTACCCTAGACTAACTTTAACTTGCTAGGGCACCCAGGCTAGCTTCGAACCCCTGATTTAGCTTTCCAATGCTGCTACCACAGATGTGCAACACCACACCTGACTTTGAAAAGCATAATTTCTCCTTTGTTTTGTTCTTGAGATAGGGCCTTGTTGTAGCCAGGGTGGCTGTGCCCTCAGGACTCAGTTTCCCTGTTGCCTGGATTACAGGCAGCCCCAGCACACCCAGATACAGTTTACTCTTCTATCTTCAACTGGAGCCCAACCAGATAGACTCAGCAAATTCCAACTGCTACAATGTCTGACAAAAAGAAAATAGAGGTGAGAACCCCGACAGTGACAGCTAACACGAACTAAAACTCTGGGAAGCCAAGGGCAAATCTGCTGAATGTAATCATTGATATTGATACAGACACCTTACAAGACCTTTTAATAGTGTGTTCTTACGATGTGAGTGTATTCATACGTTTCCACCATATGTACCATGCTTTAAAAAAATAGTTCTCACCTGGCTATCAACACTGATGATGCCACCTAGTCTAAAAGTACTTTATTAAACACATATGCACATATGCACACACAAGCACACACACACACACTGCTAGTTTGCATGATACCAGAGTAACATCTATCTACCTCGTGAATAAGTTAGCCTGTCAGCTCTGGACACAGTACAGAAGGCTCACCCACCACCGGCAGCACAAAGGATATCTTTGATTCTCGGAATCCTCGGTTAACAGTTTGAGGTCCAGGGTACAGCTTTGGATCAGCTCATCCAATTTCTTCTCTTCCTGACTGAGCTCGGTCACTTCTTTGGAGAGGCCTTGACACTGGGCCAGCATGCCCCCATCCTCAGACAGACTGCAGCCCCTAGAACCCAAACACAGATTATGGTGCTTTACTGGAGCTAAAGGGTGGTGGAAAAAAAAATCAGTCCTCGGAGGTCAATAACCTCCCTCACCTACATCGTGTTGTTTGTTAGCCAAGTGGCAAGAGTAGAGCTTTATAAATACAGTTTTCATAAATACAGTCATGTACTTTTCACACATCACAGAAATCAGGTGAAGAGTTATTTTCAAGGTCATTCTTTTTTTTTTTTAAAGTCTAATTGTCCAGAGTCTCAAATTCTGAGGGAAAAGAAAAAAAAAAAAAAAGCAGCCACCTGGTCCCCTACCACTATCACCTAATCCACACACCCCTGGGGGCAAACGAACAGGTGTGCTAGGCATCTGCAAGGAGAAAGAGCAGTAATTCACAGGATTCTCTAAGGCACAGGTCAAAGTGAGTCCCCAAGCTGTCCACAAGTCCACACACAGACAGTTAAACTCATTCAACTTTACATGGAAATTACTCAATTTTTTTCAACACTGGGGACTCTACTTAGTCAGGGCTGTCCTTACTGCACAGTGGGCAAGTGTTCTACCACTAAGTTACACCCTCAGCCCTTGAACTGTAGTTACACATTTTTTTTTCACTTATTCTGAATGTGTGGATATACCATGCCATGTTGGGAGTACAGAGGCCAAAGGACAACTGGTTCACTCCTTCTACCTTAATGTATGTTTCAGGGATCAAATCTTAGGTTGTCAGGATTTTGAGGAAATCCTTTTACTGGCTGAGCCGCCTCGCCAGCCCTTAAATTATATTTTTTGAAAACATTTCCTAACCAGTTTTGGCTCTTTTAATATGATTTAATAGTTCAGGGCTGTACTTATAAAATCCCTGGCTCTGTCCATGACTCACAAATGACATTATCATGCAGAACTAGACACGTTAGTCCACACATCTCTGCAGAAGAAACCCAGATATTGAAGTCTTGCTTTCATTGACAGAGAAAATGTGTTATCTGTTAGAACTAGGGATGAATCCACTTCATGACTGTGTTTGTTCATATTCATCCACAGATGACCAAGATACAGTATCAGAGACATACGTGTGCATCTGCAGATGACACATATGCACAGATGTTGAGTGTGATGGTTAAAAGCTTCCTTCCCAATTTATAACTGCAGAGGGTCTACTGAATTCCACCATCCTCTTGATTTATGCTAATCAAATACAGACTCATCAATATCTGAACAGAAATCCTCTGTTGAGATAGGGCCGAATGTATATGGGGCTGGCCTCAAACTCCCTATGTATGGGAACTCTGACTTCTGATTGGGGCTGTTTAATACCACATTCAGTATATGTGGGGCTGGGGACTGACCCCTAGGCTTCATGCCTTCTAGGAAAGCACTCTACTTACTAACTAAGCTCCATCCTCACCCCTGGCTTTCTACATATAACTTTGAGGGGGAAAGAGAAAATTGGGAGAAAGAGGAAGAAGAAGGGGGGTAGAAGTATGGGTCTGAATGTAGAAGCTAAAATTTGGATAAACTGAGACAGTCATAAAGGCCCCCGGGGAGCTGGCTGGTGCCTGGGGAGAGAGCGGGCTTCGACTCACATCCACTGGACGTTGTTCTTCGACTTCTTCTTAATGAGGTGGATGCCTTCCAGCACGTTGGTGATATCGTAAATCCTCCTCTTCTGCACCTTGAGCACCTCCGCTGCCTTGTTCAGATCCAGGACCCCATCAGGTGACTGGCTCAGGAGCTGAATGAACTTCTTGGTGAGCAGACCGAGTGACGTATCATATCGTGTTTTTTCTGAGGGAGATTTTGGAGCTTAAAGAAAAACAAAAAACCGAACGGGTGGGGGATAGGGGGAAAGGTAAAGAAATGAAGGGCTTCTTCGCAGCTAAGCAAGCCCTCTTTCCCACGGCAGCCAGGTTAGTATCTAAAGCAAAGCTGGTTGTTGTTTGGGGTAAGTTACAGGAAGCTATGGAGCTATTTTATCAGAAAAGGAGAAGACAATAAAGACTTCCTATGTCGGGCAATAACATTTCCTTGGACTCTTTGTCAGTAGTTTCTATGTTCTCTTACCCTATTCTCTGGGTCGAGGTGTTCAAAAGTATCTGTTGAGTGGATAAAAAGGTGCTGAAGCCTCTGAGAATCCCATTTAAGAAGCCTAAACTCAGGGATCCAGGTCATCTTTGTTCAAGACAGGGTCTCAAACAGACCCAACCTCGCCTGCTATGTTATCCCTTGTCAATCTATCTTTCAGAAAAAGTCTTATTTTGATGAAGAATAGCCCCAACAGTTCAAGCTCCCAGCTCCTTTAAAGGAAATGTCATTATTTAGCATTGTGCTATTCTTCTGTCAGAGGGCACGTTGAGGTTCTAATTTAGCCCTTTCACATAGACTGCAGATGCATAACAGAGAAATCAGGGGCAAAGAAGAGCCAAGTCTAAGGTAGCTTTTGCAGTAAGTGCAGAAACAGAGGAGATATCTGGCTGTTTATAACATGTTCGTTTCCTTCCCAAATGACATGAAGACAGTATTCACTGAGGCAGAAATTAGCTGGGACTTAGCACAACTCCTACTTTCTCCTTTCGTTCCTTCCTGAGACAAGGTATTGTGTACCCCAGGCTGGCCTTGAGCTCACCAGGCAGCTGAGGATGATGCTGACCTCATGACCTTTTCCCGTCTAATTCCCAAATTCTGGGACGATGGATGTGTGCTACCACTGTCAGTTTATGTGGTGCCGGGGACTGAGCCTAGGCCTCCTCGTGTTAGGCAAGTTCTGTCCAGTTTCTAGGCTACGGTGTGATGAGCTGGAGAACAAGGTTGGCAGAGGGATCATTTACGCCACCACATGCGCCTTCACCCTTGCACTCAAGTGACGGCCATTAAGGGAAGGGAAAATTAAATCTGACTAGTTTAAAATGCAAATGAATTCAGGTACTAGAGTGACTACCGCCTTTTGCTAGGTGCCAGGAGAAATTGTATTTATTTATTTATCTTTGGATAGGCACAGAAAGGAATAAAGAAGAAAACATGCCAAAATTATTCACACCTTGGCACCCTTCCAGCCACAAGCTTTGCGAGTTGGGAGTCCCACACCAAGGAGAACAGGGAAACAGATGAAAGCATCCTTACTTTTAGGACTATCAGGACTCCGTAGTGCAGCTCTTCCTTTGCCCTTGGGGGTTTTTAGACCATCTGAGAGGTACTGATGGCCACTCTCGCCCAGCTCCAGCCTTCGCTTTGCCTGTAATCAGAAGGGGAGATAGCTGTCACGGGTCCTGTTTGTGCTTTCCTTCTCCTGCTCTACTCAACTCTGTGCCTTGTCATGCCCCACAGTCGGGGTCTTACTCAGAAGCCCAACCCATCACACAAACTCTCTGCCCCTGCAGTGATGCCGGACCTACACTTGGATGGTTGAACATAGTGACCCTTCAGCTCTGGCTTCATCATTTACCCACCGTTTCAATGTATATGCAGGGCACAGGGCTGCTTGCTAAGAACATCTCAAGCACTATGGAATATTAGTTCACATTCGTGGGGATTTCTCGATCTGACCTGGTTGGATGCTCCTCCTTGTGTTCCCTAACTATAGTATTTGCTTAAACCCTAACACTCACTGGCTACTTCTCTGCCTCTCATTTCCTTTAAGACAGTTCTCATTTATCTTAGCATCCTGGAGCTTGGCGAGGAGCCTGAATCTGTAGGCATTCAATCACTCTTTCTATACACATTCATCAAATGAGTGATTCAGGACACAACAAGCTACAGGCTACAAATGGCGCTTCATCAGAAAAAATAAACATTGCAAATACACCATCACGAGCTACAACCAACACCACTCATAGCTGGCAAGTAAGAAACCTTCATGTAAGTTTTGAACTTAGTTTTCACTGCACTGAATATCCCTTTTAACATATTCTATATACATACTGGGGACTGTAGTTAGGAACCGTGGTGAGCAAGGAGGATAGGAATCACTTCCTTCCCTGGTGTATAGTCCAAGACAGGAGACTAAGAGCTTGGGAAGTATTTAACATCCGACTATTATGTGTGTTTAGAGCAAGGGTCTCTACAGCTAGACACCTGGTGGGACAACGTGTACCAAGCTCCTTTTAGGAAGCTTCTTCTAGTGAGACTTGCAACTTCAGATTGACTGCCTATGATATAGGATACAGGTAACTTACTAGAGGATGATGGCTATCTGGCTTGTCAATGAAAAGTTTCTGGCTAACCCAGTCCAATAGCAGTAGCCATTGATGATCAGTTTACTCCAACCTATACCCTACACTCCACAAGTCTCAAATACACACTGGAAAAAAACAAACAAACAAACAAACAAAATAACCAAAAAAAAAAAAAAAAACCAGCCGATGCATTTTGTGTGTGTAGAAGCCAGAGGATAACTTCAGGTGGTGTTCCTCGTGCACCACTCATCTTGATTTTTAAAATAAGACTTTTTTTTTTTATTGGTCTCAAATTTGTCTATTAGGCAAGTCTAGCTGGTCAGTGAGTGAGCTCCACGAATCCACTCGTCTCCAGCTCCCCAGTGCTGAGATTCCACTACACTCAGGACAGCAAAGCTTTTTACCAACCAACCCATCACCTCCAGCCCAACAGCTCATCAATTTTGATCCTGATTATGTTAAAATGATACGTTGGCTTTGTGAAAGATTGAGTATTATGCGCAGTGTGCATGTGTGTGCACATTATTTTTCTATTCCACAGGGCTAGGCTAAGGGCTCATCAAATGGCCCAGGAAAGACAATGCAGCAATTTGCATTCCTCAAATCACTTCCTGCTCCCAGCTCTCTTGTCCAATCCATATATGTTGCGTAGTTTTGAGTTATCCTGGCCACTGTTCCCTCTCTCTGGAGAACCAGCCTTTCCCCCTCAGAGTTTGAGTGTATTTGAACATACCTAGGTTTGGCTAATGGCCATGTTGCCTCCTGGCCCACCCCCACGGTGACTAGGTTCATTGGGATAAGGCCACAGCTGGGGAAGAAAGGGATGACTCAACTCAGGTTTTTCCTGGAACTACAGGCAAAACTTATGGGCTTGAAGACAGGGATAGAGAGAATGGAGTCTGACTCGGCTCCTCCATCAGGAGCAGTACTTGGTCTTCTCCACACCTTTTTGTTGCTTTAGCCAATAAAAATATCTTTATCAAAAGGTCTTTGGGTTGAAACACTGGAAGTGTGTTGTAAGCAGCAGGATGTAAGTCAGGATGGGCCGGGGTGCAATGGGGAGCTGCAGGGTCCTGGCAGAATGTAGAATGCTACGGTTTGTGCGCATGTGTGTGTGACTTCTTGTGGCGATTGGAAAGCTGTTACAGACAGAGGCTAGACCGCCTGATAGTAAGTTTTGGTCCTGCTACATCTGTGAAGAGTAACCCAAAGAGTTCAGACAACTGTCACCTCTATCCAAGGCAAAGTCAACTGAAGGCAAAGTTTGAAGTCTGGGATCCAAGAAGAGCTTGGAGGCCCAAAATCTACCTATTCATTCAGTCAAGATCTAGCCTCTGGCCGGCAGCTGAGGTATATGTGACTTTTGCCTTATCACCCTAGGCCATTTTAATTTGTGTTGAGCGAAAGGCCTAAGAAAGCACAAAGTCCCCAGAGGGCTACTGCTAAGAGACTGAGCTCTAACTTCAAGGAGCTCAGTCTCTTAGTTTCCATGTGTGACTCTGGTTACTAAGCATCAACAAAGCAAACCAATTCTAAATATCAGACAGTTCAGTAAGTGCTAGGTAATTGAACACAGGTCTGGGATGTCTCAGTCTCTTAAGGGTATTAATCATGAGGCATAGAAACCCACACCACAAACAAGCTATGGAAGCAAGGCAGCCCAAGATATCCTTTTCAGAGTGTCCAACTGGACAGGCCATTAGCAGCTCCATCAGTCATCCCACCCCTACCAAGTCAGTTCCCATCTGCCATTCCTGTTGAAGACACAGGGGGCTGTGGAAAGTGGTCACTATATGGTGCTCCACTTTCTTAAGGGAGTATTTCTGCTGGTTTACTTTATCCCCTTTCTTCCATTTCATGAATGGGAGGGTTGACTAGTCTTGAATGAACGACATTCAAGTCCCTTTAAGTCCCTGATGCGAACATGCCTATAGTGTTTGGACTCTGGGCAAAGGCTAAATTTTTATCTGTGATAGGTTATTATTGTTTTAAAGCTGAACATGGCTAATTGAATCCTATATACGTAGTAAAGCAAAAAGCTACATTAGATAGTGTAGGTGATTTTTGCCTCCACTGACTTATGCAGCTGAGTCTCTTCTGTCTGTCATCATTTTGTCTACTCACAGTGTGAGCATCTTGGTTGAAAACTGTGATATGAAACATGTATTTGGTCCGTCTTCATTTGGTGTCCTTACACACAACTCCCCAAATCTCAGGATTTTCTAGTGACCTGACTTTGGTATATCGACGAGTTGAGGGGTGGCAGTTACTAGAGGGTTGGGGCTTATATTATTACTTTTGTGCTCCTGTGACAGAATACTTGACAGAAATAATGAGGGAGGAAAGGTTTGATTTGAGCTCATAGTTTTTGGACTTTCAGCCTATCACAGAGGAAAAGGCACAGTGGAGTGTAAGCTATCAGTAGTACAGAGGACGCCAGCATCATAGCACAGTGACCAGGACTAGGGACTGGTGTCCCCTTCAGAGATATGCCCTTAGTGACCTAAGTCCCACCTCCTAAAGGTTCCATAACCCTACAACAAATAACTCCCCAAACTGGGAAACAGTATTCAAGACACAAGTCTGTGAAGGAGTGTCAGTCTCCAGCCATAATAGAGAATTTAGCCCCAACTTAAATTTTCAGACAGGGAAAGGGGGATAAATGGTTGAGTTGGTTGTCAATGGGCAATAATTAAACGACTCATGCTTATATAATGAAGCTTCTGTTAAAAACTCAAAACACTGGGTTCAGAAGGTTCTGAGTAAGTAATCATGGAGATTGATAATCAAGGAGGTACCACATCCTTCTCTGTACCTCATCAACCATCTTTTTCCTCTGGAATTGCCTTCATATTCAGCCAGTAAGGATAAGTAAAGTGCTCAAGGCAGCTGATTCACAGCTGGTCAGTCAAAAGCACAGGTAAGACATGCGGCTTGGGGACTGAGCCCTTTAACTTTAGGTAAACGGAAAGACTGATAGCCCAAGCAAAGGTCCTGACACAGCCTTATAAGACACCTATGTTAACTACTTTGTACTTGATTATGCAACGGCATCTAACGATCTCTCCGTACGGCAGTTGCCATCGCCTTCCATTCAACGTGAGAAGACTGAAATTTAAAATATCCAGCAAAATTCTCCAGAGCCCAGAACTGGTATGCCTCGTCAAGGCATATCACCGTGTCACAAGAAGCTTGGGGAAAATGGCCACATAAAAACATTGTAAGAATTACTGCAAATCAATACCACCTTATTTTAGTTTGTGTGTAGGTGCCCACAGAGACCAGAAAAACGTGACTCTCCTGGAGCTGGAGTCTCGGACAGTTTTGAGCTACCTGATATGGGTGCTGGAAACTGAACTCCAGTCCCCTGCTGGTGGAAGAAGGATTCAGCCACATAGCCATTTCTCCAGTGCCTTATTCATTCATTTATCTATTTGCATGCATGTGTGCACAAATATGTATGTGTAGGTGTCCTTGGAGGCTTGAAGAGGGTAGTGAAGCCCCTGGAGCTGGCGTGACAGGAGACTGTAAGCCATGTGACATGTGCTAGAACCCCACTCCTCTGCAAGAACAGTAAGAGCTCTTACCCACTGGGCTACCTCTCTAGCCCCTTGATATTGCCTTTATAATACACATGGAGATTATTTTATCCATTAAGGAAAGCCGAAGCTCTTCTTTCTATAATAAATGCAAACTGCACTTTAATCACCACAAACAGGTAAATGTGAAAGGCAAGATTTTCTCCTGCTCTTGGTCCCCAGGTCCCTTTCTCAAAAATAAGCACTGGGAAGTTACTTGGACAACGATTTTTCAGAGGTTCTATGTAAATAAATCTAAGTATATATAGAGATATACCACCATAGTGTAATACTTTGTCTTTTTTTTTTTTTAACAAATAACAGCAATGCTAACTCGGAGTGATACCTGGTACTGCGCGTAGTGACTTTGCTTCCTCATAACTGCGTAATATCATAATTAACAAACTACAGTTTTACTTAAGCTGTGACTGAGCATTCAACACTATTATATAATAATTTCTCCATAAATGTTAATGATGACTCTGTGGAATAGGTATTAACACACTCTTTCTGTACTGAGCTAATTAGCGAATGTGGTCTGTACAGATTCTAACCTTGACTTTTCTGATGCAGGAGATGAGCATCCTCTGCTTCCATAGCAACTTGTGGGCTGCCACAGCATGATTTTACATGAGACTCATGGTCCAGAAGTTTCATTTTTTTAGATAGAATCTCACTACATAGCCTGGAGCTCACTAAGTAGTCTGAGCTGGACTTGAATCTACAGAGGTCTTCATGCCTCTGCCTCTGAGTGCTGGGATTAAAAGTGTGTACCAATATGCCCAGCCCAGAAGCTCAAGTCTTACGTGGTTTAGGATCCCCAGAGCAAGCAAAGGACATGCCCATCATACATTTATTTATTTGTTCATTTATACTGAATAAGACAAGGGATCAATCTCCCATTCCCTACCACAATGTTTTAGTGTTGTAGCCTGTAATATGTGTACATATGTGTACATAACTGTGTCTGTCAGTGCATGGGCTGGAGTCTAAGCACCACACAGAAAAAATACTGTGGTGATTAGAGGTGTGTAGGAAGAAATATACGATCACATGGGGGAGTGGGGAGCATAAAACTGTTGAAGAAAAGTTCCTCATAGGGGAGAGAGGCATGGAAAGATCCATGGCAAACTAAGCTAGGAAGTGGAAGCAGGAAGATAACAAGGAAGCTAGCCTGGACCACATACGAAGATCCATTATCAACGTTCGTGCTGGCTATTTCTGTGAAGTACAATGAAAGGAAATGAGGCAATGACGTCATGCTTATTTTTGTAACATTTTATTGTATTTTTAAAACAGCCACATCCACATATTAAACTTATGACATTTATACAAGCAATACCACAGTATAACCCCAACAGGTACTTCTTCTCTGGCATTTGTGTAGCAATTGAGGCTTGGTGACAAACATCTTTTAATCCCAGCACTCAGGAGGCAGAGGCAGGAGAGTTCAGTGAGTTGTGAGGCCGCCAGGGCTACTTAAGGAGACTCTGTGTCAAAATCAAACAGCCGTTTCTCAAATACTCGTCTCTTCCCAGCTGTGTCCACCATAAATGGCCAAGTCCTGGAGGGGGAAACAATGGTCCTTGCTACTGAGGAGGATGCACACAAACCGAAAGGAATGCACCGGGAATCCTGCAGTGAGATCTAAGGGTTAATTAAGTTCAGAACAGCATCCTGTGTGAGCTTGTGTGTGAGGAACCTAGAGAAACCAAACCTGAACAGGTGACCTGAGGCCCCATGCCATCTTCCCACCATGATTTCCTGCACCCACACTCAGCCACTTTCCCTCTTTCTGACTTTTAAACCTCACTATAACTTTAATGTATGGACTCACTTGGGGATCCAATTCTCCATTTACGAGTTTCTAAACGAGAAGCAGCTGCAAGCTGACACACAGTGCTTAGAAGCCACCTAGTCATGAACGAGTCTCTGTCTTCCTTCCTATGGATTTTTTTTAAATTATGCTGTTGTGTATGTGTTTGTTTCTGTGGGAGTATACGCATCTGACTGCAGGTGTCCTCAAAGGACAGAGATGTCACATGTCCCTGGAGCTAGGGTTATAGGTAATTGTAAGCCACCCAACATGGGTGCCGAGAAACCAACTCGGGTCCTCCGTAACAGCACTATGCATTTGTAACCACTGGCCATCTCTTTACCTGCCCTGCATATTGCTTTTTATTTTAACCATGATATTGGTGTTTTGCTTGCATGCATGTCTGTGTACTGTGTGCATGGAGTATGCCCACACAGGTCAGAAGAGGGTGTGGGATCCCCTGGAACTAGAGTTACAGAAAGTTGTGAGTCTCCACGTGGGTGCTATGAATCAAACCCAGGTCTCCCCTGCAGGAGTAACAATTTTCTTTCTTAACTACTCAACTCTGTCCAGCCCTGCTACATTGTTGTTGACAACAATTTAAGATAATTTGAACATAAATAGAAGCCCCAAGGTCTACCATTTCAGAGCATTTACAGTGGCTGCCTTCCCAGGAGAACCAATGTCACCATTGCTGCTGGTGTCCCTATGTAATATGCTTACACAGCCACTTTTGATTTAGCCAACTTTGTTATTCTGTGCTGCTATCTTCCAGTGATGCGATATTCACCTCTCCTCCCTTTCCCCCATAAACACACTATACCCTTGGATAAATAGGCCATTTATGTACATCGTGATTAATTATTGAAATGTTTATTCATGTCAAAGTCAAATACAACAGAGTTTGCATTTCCTTTCAGTTAACTATTGCTGGTGTAGACCTCTTGGTGCTTTAGCCTCTATCTGATAAACTGCCCTTTGAAGTTAAGTCCAGGTGAACTCAGTGGCTCCCAAGCTGGCTTTGGGTAGAACCAGTTCTTTGACCTGTTGCTGCTGCTATATCTGAGGTGAATGGATGCTTCCAGCTTGTCAGGATAAGCTCCCGTAGCGTTTGTGCTTTCTCACTGTATGTCTAGTTCTTTCTTGCCTTTACTATACACCCTCTGCTTCTCTCTCTCTCCATCTTAGATATTCTACAGAATCCCCAGTCTTCATTCTGCTTACATCTCCCAATCTGCTGCCGAGCCCTTGGGCTGCTTCCCAGTCCCCAACATGGCTATTGTTCTGCCATCTTCCTTCACTGTCACAGTGCTGAAGCCTCTGGTAGACATTATTTTATCTGCCTGGTATTGGAACCTGGGCCCCTAACAAAAACAGAAACAAACAAACAAAAAAAGTTCTTTTATCAGTGTGCATGGCAAGTAGCTCCATCTGCTTCAGAAGCTGAAACTACTTCTCTTCTAGTTTCTCTGCAACCTTAGCCAGACCATACTTAACATCTAGCTTCTTAAGACGAGGGTCTTGATCCTACATGGAAGTTTGCATAACCACATTTAGGACACACACACACAGTAATTGGTAGTAGACAAAGGCTTTTGAATGTGCAACCATAAAAAGTTAACCCAAAATTAAACAACATGAAGTGATCGTGGGTGTTCACCCATACTGTATCAGACACCTTCACCTCAGCCTTGGTTCTGAACACACAAGACACCGACCGTGTGCACCGAACACACCATCACTTCAGAAAAACACCAATGAACACACCCCAGGAAACAGCACAGACCTGAGATTAAGTAAGTCACAAACTACTGTTTCCTCCATACACATAGAGCTTTCTGCTGACAGCAACACTGTGGCTTAATTACGGAAAACAAAAGACTTTTTAGTGTTTTCCTACCATTGTTCCTCAGCATAGGAAAATCACATTAGTGTACCATTGGAGTGCAGTCTTAGAATTCAAAAAATCCAAAAACTACTGCTTGAGTTGACTTCAGTCTCATTAAAAACGCGAGGATAAGGCAGGATTTCCCAGCATTTCTGAAATAGCCCCCAATCATATTTCTGCCATTTACTTATCTGTGTGACTGGTGTTCTCAAGAAATATCAATTTACTGTGAAAAAGGTTGAATATGCTTTAGTTTGTGGTGTTCTGCCAAGATTTAATTCCTTTAGCTCCTCACCCCTGAATCTGAATATTGGGGGACTGAACCCAGAACCTGAGCAGGCCAGGCCCGTGATCTACTATTGAGGTGCAATTTTCCCAGCTCAAGATTTCATTGTTCATTTTAAAATAAAAAGCACATCTGTTTTATCAGTATGCAAATTTGCCTTTGTCCTAAATAAGTGTTTGTAAAATTGCATGTTATACAAAAATGGCTTGAAACAATTCTTAAATAATCTATTATCAGTAAATGCTTAGTTTGTATACCTATTATATATGTATAATATGTACCTGGGGTCATATAAAAATTTCTGGATCAAAAAGGGCTACAAGTTGGAAAACTCTTAAGTCCTTGACCTAGGTGGAGGCAAAGCACAGAGCCACCCTGGACTTGAACCCTAGGAAACATCAGATACTGATGATAATCGCGGTGGTGTCACCACAGCACCATGACGATCGTTATAGAGGCACAGGAGGCTGGCTAGCCTCAGAGAAACTCGAACGCTGTGCCCCTTTGGGGTTTTTGTCTTAGCTGTGGCTCTAGCTGTCTAGGTTTCCTTGCCTCCCACTTGTTCCCTAAGGTTGGTTTTATCTTCCCAATCATCCTGTGAGTTATCCAATATCCTTTCAATAAATTCCTCTTCTGGTTCAATAAACCCGAACTGGTTCTGCTTACAATCGAGTCAGCACTCCTGTAGATTATTAATCTATGGCTTTTCTGGAACACATCCAGTGTATGGAACATTAAAACCATGTATTTTACCCTGGTACTTGATAGTCTAAGGAAAGAATTCAGAGCTGAACATCAGTGGTCCTCAGAGCCCCAAAGACTTATTTCTATATCCACCATCAGTGTTGAGACACCTACAGCCAACCTGAGCCTCATTCTTTTGGATTTTGCCATTATTTAGTTCTAAACCTTAAAGACAAAAAGGGCTTATTTTTATGTATACAAGTGTTTTGTCTCCATGTGTGTGCACCACATACTGGGACTTGGAGGCCAGAAGAGGAATTGAATCCTCTAGAACTGTAATTACAAATGGCTATGGGCTGCCACGTTGGCTCTGGGAACCCAGGTCCTTTGTAAGAGCAGCAAATGCTCTTAATTGCTAAGCCATCTTACCAGCTCCAAACTTTTAAAAAAAAAAAAGTGGGCTTGTGTATGGGCATAGTCACACATGTGGAAGTCAGAGGAAAACTTGCAGGGGTCAGTCTTCTCCTTCTACCACGTGGGTCGTCATGCTTGGTGGTTAGTGTCCTTAAACACTGAGCCATCTCCCCAGCTCCATTTATGTAATTTCTATGTGTGTGCACACCCGTGTATATGTATGTGCAAGCACTACAAGTGTGTAGTACCTACAAACCTGAGAAAGGGTGAGATCCCTAGGAAGTGGAGTGGCTTCAGAGAATTGTGAGTTACCCCATGTGGGTGCTGGGAACCAAACCCAGTTCTCTGCAAAACCAGCAAGCACTCTTAACCATTAAACCATCTCCCCAGCCCCACTATTAGATCCCATGAATTTATTTCAACCTTGTTTTTGTTTCGCAAATAAATTATCCGCTCTCTGGTGACATTAGAACCTAAAATAAAATACATTCAAGTGTTCTGAGCTTACCAGTCTCCTCTGGAGCCCCACTGTCTCTTGGTTTTATTCCTGATACTTGTAAGGCTTTCCAGGAGTCTGTGTTCAGTTTCTTCCTCTGTTCTACTTGGTGGTCAATGTATCCATCCCTGGCATTCCAGAAATCTGTTAAATTGTCTCTCTCATCACTCACATATTTGGGAAGGCAGACCTCCATTTATAGCCCAGACTGCATGAAGGTCAGGTGTCCCAAAACAGCAGAAATCCTCTGTATTTAAGTATCACTGGGCATGGTGGCACAATCCTGTAACCCCAACACAGCGGAAGAAGAGGCAGAGGCAGGGGACTGGCTCCAAGTTCAAGGCAAGCCCTGTGTCCATGGAGAGTTCTAAGTCAGCTGGGGCCACAGAAAGGCACAGTCTCTGAGAAAATGTCTCTATAATATCTGATGGGAGGCAAGCCTGTAGAGCATTCTCCTAGTTAGTGACTGACGGGTGTAGGTGGGAGGGGAAAGGACTGTGCTTGTCCACGGTGGGTGTGGTCATCCCTAGGCTGGTGGTCCTGGGTTCTATAAGAAAGTAGGTCGAACAAGCCAAGAGATGCAATCCAGTGACCAACCTCCCTCCATGGCTTCTGCATAAGTTCCTGCCTCCAGATTCCTGCCTGCCCTTACTTCCTCTGATGTAGAGAGATGTGGAAACTTCATAAGCAAAATAAACCCTTTCCTACCCAACTTGCTTTTAGTCACGCTGTTTCACAACAACAATAGTAACCCTAAGAAAAGAGTCACAAGTCTGTAATCCCTCCTGAGACAGAAGGATCTTGAGTTCAAGGCCAGCCTGGGCTACACAAGAACTTGTCTTAAAAACAAACAAATGGGTCTGGAGTGATGTCCCAGCAGTTCAGAATGCTTACAAAGAGAACCAGGGTTCAGTCCCAGCACCAGCATGCCAGGTCACAACTGCCTATGACTCCAGTTCCAGGCGATGCGACACCATCTTCTGACCTCTCAAACATGCTCATAAATAAGTAAACATTAAAAACAACAAAACCAAGGCAAACCAGGTTACTCCCGTATCTGTATCAACTGGAGTAGAAGGCAAAGAGAAAGACCCAGTGAGTAACTCAACTAAGCCAAATGTAACTTACATAAAATAAGGGCAGATGGCAATATCTATAGTAAATTGTAGATAATTTGCTGCTGTAAGTAACCTGTGTCTGTGAGTCCCCTGGCAGAGTGGTCTAGATGGAAATGTCGGACACTAGCACTGAAGCGGCGGTATTCTGCTCCAAGTCCAAATATGATAAGCTTTTTCTGGACACAAGGGAGAACTGCACAAAGTAACTGCACAAAGAGGGTTTTAAACGCACTCCTCTGATTTGTGATGTGTTGTTTCCTTAAAACAACTGCTAACCTTAACTGTATAAATACTACCCATACAAGGGAACACATACTCTTTGGACAACCAAATTTCTATTTTTAAGTTGGGCAAAAATATGTAAAATATATTCGGTGGCTAGTGATGAAGTTTAGGCTAATCCTGCTGTGCAAATTTCTCACAGCAAGTGTTCTAGAATCTTCTACTCCAGTACAGTTTAGTTTATTCTACTTTTTCTTTTGAGTCTTCACTTTTGGCCTTGTGATTTTTATTTCTTGCTTCAACAGCAGTGAAATAAAACAGGAGTTCAAAAGCATGTTCTGCAGAGGGCCGAGGAGTGTGTTAGGCTCTGGCATAGCCACAGAGGGGACATCAAGGAATGGACTGGGCTGTGTTCCCATAAAACTTTATTTATAAAAGAGACAAGGGGCCATATTTTGGACCACAGCCAGTTGTGGGACTGCAGGGAAAATTCCTTCTGTAACTTAACATGTTCTTTTAAAAATTTGTGTGTGTGTGTGTACAATGTGTGTGTTCATTTAGGATGAGTACCACCATGAATGTCATATGGTGTGTATGAAGGTCATAGGAGAACCTTGGGTTATTCGTCCTAACCTTTCTCACTTTGAAATAGGTTTATTTCCTATTGCATATACCAGGCGAGCTGGCCCATGAACCACTGGAGATCTGTCTCTTCCTCCCAACTTGCTTTAAAAATACTAGGATTTTAGATATGTATGACCATGTCTGACTGACTTTACATGGTTTCTGGCAATTTGAACCCAGGTTCCCACATTTGTTGGACAAGCGCTTTGCCCACTGAGACATTTCCCTGTGTGTAGCTTTTATTGTTTTGTTTTTGACATTGGGCCTTACTATGTAGCCCTGGCTTGCTACTCATTATGTAGACAAGGCTGGTTTCAAGTCCACAGAGATCTGCCTGCCTTTGCCTCTTGAGTGCTGAAATTAAGGGTGTGCATCACCACATCCAGTAGTCATTTGTATTTTTATTAATGGACTCTGTATTGCTCATCCAATCATCTTTTTTGGATAATGAGAGATCTTTAGTCTTTTAGCTGAGGACTAAAAAGTGATGCTAAGCTATCCGTCTGAATCGCAGGACATAATCCCACAGCTAGAAAACGGTGAGAGAATGCCTTTTTATGATTTCAGCCATTCAAAAGTACGGACACAGTTTATAGCCAGATGAAAAACCAAAAACAGTTTCTTACTTGGGGGCTGACATACAATTTAAGGAATCGCTGAGGGTAGAGGATCATGAAAAGAGCATGAGTTTGAGGACAATCAGAACAGACAGTGAAACTGTTTCCACAGCAAGGAAGGCAGTCAAAGACCAGGAAGCTCTGCGGGTCTTGCACTGAGCCATGGACATCCAACACTTAGACAAGTGACAGGCAGCTCTGCCCACTCTCCTTTTATTCCATATGATCTCAAGCCTTCTGCATTTGGAGTTTGCAAATCTCCGGACTGCAGAAGAGGAAAGAGAAGCCCAGGTGGATCTGGTGATGTTCTTGAGCTGAGAGGATGGAGCTGAAGGATGGGTGAGGGATGTCAAAGCAGCCAGAGCATGGACAGAGTAACAGAAGGAAAGGAACAGGAGATGGGGGAAAGGAGGAAATGAGCGAGAGCCCCCAACCCCACTGGAGATTCATGGAAAGTCCCTTCTGCAGATTCAGTGGAGCAGAACTGGGCACAGAGAACATACAAGAGAACTGTAGGATGTAAATAAACCCAAATCATAGAAAAACAACATGCACAGTGGCAGGAACTCCTAAGGGGGCCAGAAACTATGTCTGTTCCTACCAGGCAGCCTAAAAACGCTGTGTAAATTATGGGTACAGGATAGAGAACTGAAGTTGGTATTTGTCACCTCATTCAAGAGTAAAAGCAGCCCACCAGTAAATATTGCTCTGCTCACACCCAATGAAGCCAGACTTCAAAGATGAAACTAGTGTGTGCAACTTCGAAGTTCAAGAATACTTACAAAAAATACAAAAATACCCAACAATGCCTAGTTTTCAGTAAAAAAAAAAAAAAAAAAAAAAAAAAAAAAAAAAAAAA
>NW_021604699.1:2813189-2819508 GCF_004785775.1 Grammomys surdaster | reverse complement strand
ATCTATCTATCTATCTATCTATCTATCTATCTATCCATCTATCCAAATCCTAGCAAGTAAAGGCTGAAGACACGGATGCTCAATGCATAAAGTTGCTTGCTGCCAAGTCTGATAACCTGAGTTGAAGGAGAGAAGCAACCCTTTTAAGTTGTCGTCTAACCTCTATGTGTATGTTGTACTGCACATATACAGAGAGTAAATGAATAAATTTTTTTTTAAAAATTAGAGACATAGTACAACTACATTGCTTAAAACTGGTGATAAAGAGAAAATGCAATTCTCTAAAGAGGAAAAGAACAAAAATGATAGAACAGTTCTTACTTATAACAATGCACCCAGAAAACAGAACAACAGATTTTAAGTACTGAAAGAGCGGATACTGGCAAGCTTGACTTTCATACCTAGCAAAAATACCCTTCACTGTTCAGAGAGAAGACTTTCTTAGACGTAAAAGGTAAAATAAGGCTGGGGATATAGCCTAGTGTAGACTTTGAGCAAGTGCCTGGTTTGAACCCCAACAGTGCCTGCAGAAATGATTCTTCAGCAGTGGACCTAGAGCAGGAATATTAAAGCCCTCCGTGGAGGAGATGTCACATGGAAACCTGCATAGGCAGGAAGAACATCAGCAGTGGGACCAGATGGGTACACAGATGACTTCTCCCCCTTGATTTTAAATCTCCTTAAAAGACAACCATCAGGAATAGAGAGACGGCCGAGGGTTTAAAACCACTTGTTCTTCCAGGAGACTCAAGTTTAAGTCCCTGCATGCACACCACACAGCTCACAACAGTTTGCTTCAGGTGGTCTGACACCTCTGGCTTTCTCTGGCAAAGCACTCACGTGTACATACTCACAAGCACATATGCTTACACATAATTAAAAATAAAAATACATTTAAAAAAGAACTATTTGCAATAAAGCAAATATGTATTCTATGTGAAAAAATAGATACCATACAGAAAATTCTAACATGCTGGCCAGCTGTGTGTGTATGTGTGCAGATGTAAGCCAGAGGTCAACTTTGGGCGTCAGTCTTCAGGAGCCATCTACCTTGTTTACAAGACAGTGTTATGTAGTATGTTGGAAACAGGAAAAAATTCAGAGCAGTCTCTTCACTCAATGATTGAAAAACTTTTCCCCACTGTATTTCTTTATCAGTTAAATCTCTTCAGATACAACCTGCAGGCTGAAGAAACGGCTCCTCAGGAAGGTTTATTACACTTGTTGCTCTTTTAGAGAACCTAGGTTCAATTCCCAGCAACCCTATGGTAGCTCACAACCATCTGTAACTCCAGTTCCAGTGGACCCAACACACTCATCTGACCTCCTCAGCCACCAGGAACACATGTGGTACACATACATATTCACAGGTAAATCATTCATGCACATAGAACAAAATTTAAAAACCAGATAAGCTCAGTGATTTCCTTCCCCTTGATGTTCATTTCTCTGAAGTGGCCTCTAGTTATATTACTAAAAAACAAGTGACTGTGGAAATCTTGCAGAGCGCCAGCTTCATATGTCCCCCACCCCCACTGCCCCACACAACACACTCAATAAGGCAAACACAGGATTAGCAACTTTTAATTTAATTTCATTTTTTTTTGAGACAGGGTCTCACTATGTACCCTATATAGCCTGTACCTTGCTATACAAACCAGGCTGGCCTGAAACTTACAGAGATCCACTTGACTCAGTATCCAAAGTGCTGGGATTAAAGGTGTGCACCACCCCAGGCTGAATGACTTTTGAAGTCATGGCTTATGCTGGAAGGTCCTTCTGAATAGTACACTCAGGTTTCCCAGTTAGTGCCAGAGACGCACCAGGGTTACCAAACATCACCCTAACCACATACAACAGGTCTACCCACTTCTGAGCCATCTCAGTGTGTAAAGAACGGGACAGAACCTGTGGGGATTAAGTTAACTCACACAAAGATACCCATCACCTATCGCTAAGATCAGAACCAGCACTTTCTGTAAACAACATCAAAGACAAGGGATCTCCAGGTGCTTCTAGGGCACTCCAGCAGAAGACCCTCCACCCTGAGGGAAGTACAGTATTCTGAAGAGAGCCTAGCTGGAGAGGACCAGTGTCACCCATCCTTGGCCCCTTGGCTGCCACATGGATGGATTCCCACAACACAACACAACACAACACAACACAACACAACACAGCTCCTCCACTCTCACTCGGCAGTTAGCATTACGATGATGCTGCCTGAGCAAGGCTTTAACTCCCCATTACAACTAATGTGGGCAAATGTTTTGAGAGGCTGTGGTTGGAAATTCTCTCACTTACCCACAAAAGTGCAGAACAAGGCCCCTGTTAGCTTTTTTCTACTCTATAAGGAGCCATTACCTTTGAGGTTCAGAGGGGAAAAAAAAATCAAACAGAAAGGCCTCTGGCAGGGACTCCTAATGAATACATATGAAATCATGTTCATTTTTCAGATAAAAATAAAAGGATCTGGAAAACACTAGGAAAGAGAGGTAGTAAGAAATATGGGCTGGAAAAGAGAGCTGCAGCTCTGAAATATACAAGCTCGATAATTCTGAAGTCACTAAACACTGAAAAATAAAACTGTTCCAGTTACCAAGAATCCTCGCTTTACTCAGTAGCTCCATTATCACAGGGAAACCAACTATTTATGTGAACAGGAATTTAGTTGACATCGAGCATAAAGTCATCAATGGGCCATAGTGGCAAGTACAGCTAGGAGTCCAATCTGAGATTCTGTCTCCTTTGATTTTGTTTTCCAACCCATTTACCTTTTAATGACCTCTAGCTTTTGTATCTTACAATAACTCTAAGCACTAGATGCTATTTTATACGTATTTACTAGTTAGGAGATCAAGCAGAGAACTAAGAAAACAGTTCAAAGCTTCTATTCTTACATTTATATATCTGTTTATTTTGTATGTGTGTGCATGCACACAGACACACACACAGACACACACACAGAGGCATGCCTTTGCAGGAGTCAGTACTCTCCTATCTTGTGTGCCCTAGGGGGATTAAACCAAGTATCAGTTTGAGAGCAAGTGCCTCCGTCTACTAAACCATCAAATTAGCTCATACATGACCCTCTATGGGGTCACATAACTAGTGAGGGGATGGTAAAAACTTGGCACTATCCAGGGTCTCCTGAGCAAAACCAAATTAAAATTCAAAGATGAAGTGAAACGAGGCATTTTTGACAGTGCTCAAAAGCATTGGTGGTTTTTTTTTTAAAAAAACAAACTTTTATTTATTGTCCACGTGTTGTATTTGTGAAGGTCAGAAGACAACTTGGAGTCCATTCTCTTTCCAGCATGTGGATTCTGGGGACTGAAAGCAGGTGATCGGGTGTAAGGACGGTCACATTTACCAGCTAAGCCGTCTTCCTGGCCTCAGCCTTGATTGTGAACACACAGTGCACACTTTGTACTGTGCATGCCGTCACTCCACGGAACACAAGTGCACCTTGCCTGCAACACGCTGGCTCAGATTTAAAATTATCTGTGTCATAAAATGTAATATATTTTACTGTCTACACAAAGCTGTGTGCCTACAGAAACATGGTAGTTTAATTATGGAAAACAAAGACTTTTATTCTTTCCCTATCATTCCAAAGTATTATGAGAGCATCCGTGTAAATACCAAATTAGTGTATCTTTGAATGGTACAGTATCAGATAGACATATCCGTCTCATTGGTGTGCAAGTTTGCTTTCATCTTTACTACATGGAAAATTACATGTATACCAGGGAATTGCTTAAAACGCACTCTTTATAATCAATGTGGAAAACAGTTAGGAAGCTCCATGCTGTTTGAACACGACAAGTCTGGGAACAGAGTCTCTCTCTACATTATTTCCAGATTAACTCAAGAGGACGGGGAGAAACCACTCATCTTGGAAGGCTATGTGCGTCACATCCTCCCACGGCTTCCCCTCCCCCATAGCTGAGAAAGCTCACCTGTGACCAACTTCATTCACGGGTCTCAGATGCATGCTTTTCTTGATGACTGACCCCCAAGTGACTCCACAGAACCCCAGGAACACACGTGGAGATTCCTATCAGCAGAGTTGGCTTTTTTTTTTTTTGCAATGTTATCATTATTAACGCAAAATAACCACCTGGCTTAAGAAGCAACACCTACACATAGAGTAAACAAAAACTCAGGATTTCTACAAAGCAGTCAAAGCTTATGGGTCTGGGAATATTATTTATACATTCTAAGCACACAATTCCCCAAAGCCCAATAGTTTTAGGCATATGGTTTGAACCTGTAGTGACTGACGGTGGTCTGTTTTCTTCTATCAGTGGACTAACACTAACCCCCCCCAAAGTACATCTATTTGCACTTTTTGTCCACTCGTGTGTGGAGGCTGCCATTCCATACAAAACACAAAACAAGGAGTTAAACAAACAGTTACTTGACTCACATCACAGTTTAGGGGCATGTTCTTTCTCACACTGTTCTCAGCCATTTACAAAGGTGAATAAAAACCCCACAAATATCTGTGTTAAGAAGACATGGCTTCTGTAGCACCAGTATACAGCTGATTTTGCAAGTCAGCAAAATATAATGTATTATTTATTTAACCCGGGAGCCTGGATAGCAGGCAAGATCCAAGCTAAGGATCCAGGGAGTCTGAGTTGTAGAAAGTGAAGAGAAAATGTCCTAGGAATGCCTTCAGTGTCTGAAGCCTCACACTAGTGAGGTTTATAAGCTTGCCGTCTTTCATACGTGTGTATGCGTGTGTGTGCGCACGGAGACCAGAGGTGAACATGAACATCACTTTTCCTGTCAACTGCTTTTCCACCTTACTGTACCTGCTGTCGGCAAATTCCTTAGACTGGCTTGGCTGTGTAGGCAGTTGCTAGGCTCCCCCTGCTCCATCTCCCCAGTGCTGGGATTCCATACTTTGTATGAGCATACAGCATTCCCCTTAATGGCCCTGGAGCACCCGTGCCCCGGGCCACCTTCAGAACTCCCTTTAGGATGAGCAGCTGTGGTCATAGTCTGCACCTTTCCTTCCCTGTGGAAAACTTTGAAAGACTCTGTACAGGGAAACTTTCACAGGAGAGCCAATAAATAAGGCCAAGGAATTCCCAAGAAGAATTCTCAACGGTTGCTATGTTAACAGGAAAGATCTAGAAAGGACTGGTGCTCTCCAAGACAGCACAATCCTGTAGAGGTCAAAGTCTCCAGAAGGGGTTCAAATTAATCTGCTAATGCCATCAAAACAGAGCCAAATAGGAAAGTCCAGTCCTGACCTCCCTGGCACGGGTGGCCTCTGGCTTTTTATTACCTTTGCTTACAGCCAGCAAAATCAACGAGTAAAAAAAAGAGTGGAGGATACCATGAGAACACAACCCACAGAATCAACTAATGAGGGCTCATTGGTGCTCATATAGACTGAAGTGACAATCATGGACCCTGTGTAGATACTCTACATATATCTTATGGTTGCATGTGGATGGCTATGTGGATGGCCAAGAACCAGAGGTTAGTCAGCTAAGAGTCAGGATAAGCCAAATATAACTGGAATTCTTATGTGTTCTTATGAGACCCACCCCCAACAGCAGGAGTATGGGGTAACTCTGACTCTTGCATGTGCATGGTATCATTTCTTTCTTACTTTCCTCTTACCTTGTCCAGGATTGGCATATGACTGTGAATAGTTTCATTGTAAATTGTTATGCCATTGTTCGATTGATATCCCTGTGAGGCCTGCTCTGTTGTTGGTTGTTATAGTTGTTGTTGAAGGGAAACGGAAGAGGAGTATGTCTAAAAGAGGGGGAAAGTAGAGGGGGTATCTGGGAGAATTGGAGGTAAGAGAACCTGTAGTCCAGATGTAATGTATGTAAACAATAAAAACATTTAAAAAGAAAAAAAAAAAAAGACCATTACGAAGAAACTCAGATGGAAACAAACACACTGCAGTTCTCGGATGGCAAAGCCATCCCAGGAGCTAAGCTCCATGTGAGCTGCTATATATAAATGACCAGTTTCTTGTTCGAATCACACTCACCCTAAGGAGCCCTTTCTTTGTATTCCATTTATGTTTTGTTTGTCTATTGCGTCTGTGCACACTTGCATGCATATGCTATGGTGTCCACGTGAAGCTCAGAGGACAACCTGTAGGAGTCAGTTCTCTCCTTCCACCATGAGGGTCTTGAGGGTCAAACTCAGTTCCTCAACCTTGGTAGCAAATGCCTTTACCCACTGGCTCACCCATCTTGCCAGGCCAAGATCTCTTTCTCAAGGGTGACTTTTGGTCCCTGTACTTCTAAAGGCTCAGTTCTCAGACCTGCGTACACAATGCAAA
>NW_021604699.1:2703189-2808189 GCF_004785775.1 Grammomys surdaster | reverse complement strand
TTTTTACAGCTTACTCTCTCTGGTCACTTGAAAACCCCACCTACTATCAAGAATAAGATATAGGAATATAGAGATGGCTCAAGTCATTAACTGTACCGGCTGCTCTTCCAAAGACCCAGGTTCAATTCCCAGCACCTGCATGGTTGCTCATGACTGTCTGTAACTCCAGTTCCAGGGGAGTTGATGCTCTCTTCTTGCCTCTTTGGGCACTATGCACACATACAGGTGATTCACAACCGGCTGTAACTCCAGCTCCAAGCCCAGTGCTCTGTTCTGACCTCCAAGGGCATACACACGCATGAGCGTACACACACACACACACACACACACACACACACTAAACCTTAGAAAAAAGGATAGCAGTGACTGTTACAATGGATGAACATGCTTGTAACTTCCCTTCCTCTCCCTCTACACACAGACAATATTATTTCACAGGCTACTCTCTTAGATGCTGAATTCCTAATTGTATAGCAATGCCTGCACAAGATGGCATAATGAAAATGTATTTTCTAATTTACTATGGACTTATCTTTGGAGATCTCATCAGGACAGGTCACTGTCATTATTGGGGAAGGAAACCCCAGAAAGTCGCTGGGGAGTCAAGTGTTCTACAGCAGTGAACTGCCAAGACTTACTCAAGTTTAGAGTCCAGGGTCCTAGGCAGGAAACAGTCACTTGGGGATTACAAATCCATTTCTGTACCAAGGGGTAGGGGTGAGTTGTCTGATAAAAGGCAAAAATAGCAAGAACTACCTGTTTTTCACTCTTGTGTTTGTGCCTGGATCCACGACCATCTGCGCGTACACACCCCTTTAATAACACAAGATTGCTTAACCTTTTTGTCCTAGGGGCAAGAAACTTCACAAGGGAAAGATTGCCCTTCCCCCACATCTATCACCTGCTGTGGAGCACCAGTCCCAGCTGGGGACTCTTCCTCCACTATGACATTAAACAAGACAGTGTGGAAATTCCTAGATCTTTAGGCTTTGAAGACCGCCCTATGTTCCCTGACGAGACACAAGCTGATATATTCATCTAACTTATCACATCCCGATATTAACCAGGAAGACAATTCACAGAAGGCCCACCTCTGGGTCTAAGGTGTTTGTCTCCCATTACAAAATGGGACCATTTCACAAACCTGCTGTTGGTAAACATGGATTTGGATTTTGCTTTGAACGACTTAGGTTCCCTTTCAGTGCCGAGCTGTCCATCCTGAATACACAATCCAAAATAATATAACAAGTGGTTCTAGAGCTTGTGCTAACTCCTGGTCCACAAACAGGTATCACACATTATGGTCAGCAATGATTCCAGCCTTGAGCATCATCTGTGGTGTTTCACGCTGCCATGCATATCAAGTATGTATTTCAATGCCTTCATGGTTAGTCCATAAACCTTAATTGAAATAACTCCATAAAAATAAGCATGCTTAATACATATGAGGCTTCTGCTTAAAGCCAGACTGCTAAGGAAACCCAGTTACTTCCTCCTCTCCAAGTCATACATGGCGAAACTTCCTGCTATTTAGGAAACTGCAAGATAGAGTAGCTTCCATGGTGTCACAGCAAGGACTCTGGACTATAAAAGATGCAGAGTCGAGACTTGAAGCCCGGAAAACTGAATCTGTAATGATGATCATTATACCCAAGTCTTTTTAAATAACAATCAGCAGTGATCATACTGTGCTGCCTCCAAGAGCGAAGACAAACTTCCTGGTTACATGAAGCCAGGATTACAAGATGTACCACGTTTTATCAGCAAATGCAGAGGGGGAACAAGGATGGAATTCAAATGCACAAATGAAAAAGAACGCAAGTCTTATAGAAATGGAGAAAATGGGGCCTGGGAGATGGATGGCTCAGTGGATAATAATGTTTGCTGCTGAGAACCCACATCAGGTGGCTAACAGCCATCTGAAACTCCAGCCCCAAGAGACATGTCTCCCCCCCCACTGTCACACACACACACACACACACACACACACACACACACACACACACTTAATAAAAACAGTTTTTAGTTTTTAAAAAAGGAGAAAAGTAGGCATTTGTACAGTCAATCAAACAAGGATTGAAGATATCCAGGTGGAAATCTAGTTGTCTGTACTCAACATATGCATTTGGTTTATTATTCTCACCATAACACAATATTACCTATAGTACAGCATTATACTGCATTGGCTATTAGAAATGACCCTGAGTGGACAAAAGTACGAGACTGTGTACTACCTTTTAATGGAAGACTTGAGAACCTGTGCAATTCAGTTTCCAGGGGGTTTCCTAGAACTAATTAACTATAGGTAATGATCGATGGTTAGTTAGTGTGCCGAAAGCCTCCTAATCCTGAGAAGGAAGGCTAAGCAAATATATTCTTTTCAAGGATGACACGCTGGGTCACCAAGTCTTATCTGAAAGGAGCAAGTCTCTCTCTTCAGACCCCCAACTCTCCACCCTCATGAAGAAGCTGAGGCCCAGATGACTCGAATTTGTCCACGGGCCCTAAGGATATCAAGATCAGCGCAGGTCAGCTGTAAACCTACTGTGTTAGGGGAGCTGTGCTGGGCCTGGGGATAAACAGACCAAAGAGCTGGATCTGGGTAGCTCAAGTGGCCTACATCTCAACGCTACCACACCCGTCCATGACTCAGGGGGACTTCCCAAGGCCCTTGGATTAACTTGTAATCTTTCTCAAGACTTAATAACAAAGTCCTGCATCAAACAGTTAAGAAAATCTGTTTTCTGCTTTGCTGCTGTGGCTGGCATGACATTTAATTTTCAGGGACCCTGCTTGCTTGTAAATGAGCATAGAAACAAGGCGTGCAACACTGCAAACCTGGGGCCAGCAAAACATACAACCCGGCTTCCGGAAAAGGTGACGGCTAACACTGGACGGTTCACTGGGGACCTCAGTGGGTACTAGATATTCTTTTCAGGAGAAATGAGGTAAGAACCAAACACATCATTCATCTGTCTCAAGAGTCAACTGTGTAGCTAAACAGAACTGTTATCTTGAGGACCTGAATCAAGCTTACTTTCTAATAAACTTGTTAGTCAAGCACAGTGGCTCCCACATGTTAGCCCAGATACAGTGGGGATAGGATTAGCATAAATTTAAAGCCAGGTTGGGCCATGAAGAGACTGTCTCAACCTAAACGACTTTGTTAACGTCTACTTAAAACAGTACGTCATGTTGTAAACATGTGGTCTTCCAAAGTGTCTAAGACAGTGGGGGGACTGAGCTGAAAGAGCACTCCACCATTCTGAAGCTAATAAACACCAGAGAGATTGACAGGAAATTCACATCAGGTAAGATTCACTATTAGTTTTCGGAAGACATGCAGCAGCAGACACGTGCCATGTAACTTGTGAAGGCTAGCCCTATCAGAATTCACATGTTGGCCAAATGTTAAACATGTTATTGGGAATGGGCCCCAGCTGAGGATTTCAGGGTTTGAATGAGTGGTTAGCACTGTAGGTCCAGAAAGACCAGCACCATGATTCCACGAGAAAAACAGCAACAAACCAATGTCAAAAAGGGTTGCCCTGGACCTGGTTAGTGTCTGTGGAAGTTGGTCACAGAAAGGAAGGCAGATGACCTGATTTCTACATGGTGCCCCCAAATGGCACCCCAGAAAATTCTTGGGCAGATTCTGATGTCTGTGTTGACATCCTCCTTATCTGTTAAGAAGATAATGGCACCCACGATGAACCACTCACTGCCCCTAAAGGCTTCAAAAGTTGAAGAAAAGTAATACCACACAAAGAAACAAAGACTCGAACCATCCACTGCTCAGGACAGGCTTTGTCTACATGGCTCCCTGCAAGGAATCATGTTCAGATGTAGGACCCAGCCCACTACATAGCTAAGGGAATGTATAAACGCATTTCAAATCATCCTAAACTTCCTCCGAAGACATCCTTTTACTGGAATGACAGAAAGCATCACAGAACTGAGTATCCAGGAGCTCACCCTACTCTAAACTTCGCTTTGAGAAATGAAAAGCACCTGAGTCACCGAGATAATTGGTAAAATAATATGTGACACGCGAGGAGCCGCTCCTTCGGGCTGGCAGAACAGGAATGAATTTTTCATTCGCATGAAGCTGCACCTACTACAGGGGTGGCTTCCGAGAGAATGAGAAGGCTCATGGCAGTCTGAGGGGGGCACAGGGTTACACACACCGCCCTGCTCTCCCAATGCTTAAGAGCACACAGTTGCCCAGAGCCACATCTTCCAACACCTCACAGACAGACAGGTCTATCCAACCAGATCAACAACAAAACTGAAACCAATGGGCCGGGGAGGGGGCCCCCACCACAGAGCAGAAACAATACCAGGAAATGCAGCGGTTAATGAAGACGTGGCAGATTATGTGAAAGCCGCAGGGGACATCCAAAGGGTTCAAAGCGCCTCTTGCCATGGCCTTCTGCTGTACACAGAATATAAAACAGTACAGTTGCTGCAGGAAATTCTCATAGTTCTTCAGAAAGTTACCCACTGTGTAACTGTACGACAGCAATTCTACTTCTGGAGACAGACTCAAATGAGTCGGTACAGGTACAAGGAACGAAACCTGGATCCTCTGCAAGAGCAGTAAGTGTTCTTTAGCGAGTTCTCTGAACCATCTTCTCAGCCCTATACCCAAAGAGGATGGAAAGAGAGGAAGTGCAAGCATCCTAACATACGAGTTGCATTATTGGTGGGAGCCAGAGAGTGGAGCTGCACCAACAGCACTTCAATACATTAAGGGTAAACAAAATGGCTGCACACATAAACAGGAACATCGGTGTCAGAAAAAGCATGAGGTTCTGATCCATACCACACACGGCTCAAGCTTAAAGACACTGTGCTAACTGAAACAAACTTGGCAGACAAATGTTTGGGTTCCATCTGTACAAGTTATCTAGAGCGGTCAAGTTCATAGAGAGCAGAAAACAGGATAGTCGTCATGAGGGGCTGGAGGGAACTGGGAGTCTGTGTTAGGATAGTTAAAATGCTTTGGAAATACAGGCATGATAGATGTACTGGGTTCTACTGGATCCTACACCTAAAAACAGTTAAAATACCAAATAAAAAATAAAAGTTAAATCTGCATGTTCCATCTACGTTACCACAGTAAGGTAAAAACAAGTTTCCTAAGATGTTCTCACTAAGGCAAGACCTTCCCATCAGTGAGGTAGAGACTTTCCATCCTCCCCGCCATCACTGCCCTTCCCATAATCATCTGTACGTTTCTTCTTCAAGACGGCCACTGAATTTATTCCTGGCAAAAGTAGGCATAGGTCAATCTGGAAAGCAGAGTTTGAGTAGCCTTAGGTTTCAGCGTACAGCTTCCACTTCCGAAAAAAATACGTCACCCCTGAGGAGCTTCCCTCAGAAAGGGTTAACAATCAGCACTGGAGGCCAGCATGGAAAGAAAACATCTAGTGGGTTACAGTTAAGAGACCAGCCTTCTTTCATACAGGTATCAGTGACTTCCTACCAACAAGCCAGAGAGATAAGGAACCACACATACCCTGGGCTGACAGTGAGCTCTTCGTTGGCTCTCCCCCGAACACAAGTCACGTTCCCTCCTGTTTCTTTTTTTTTTTTTGGTTTTTCGAGACAGGGTTTCTCTGTGTAGCTCTGGCTGTCCTGGAACTCACAGGGTAGTCCAGGCTGGCCTCGAACTCAGAAATCCGCCTGCCTCTGCCTCCCAAGTGCTGGGATTAAAGGCGTGCGCCACCACGGCCCGGCTCCTCCTGTTTCTTTAGACTAATGACTACATTTTTCTTGTGATTTTTTTTTTCTGAATAACTGTGTTAAGTAATTGCAACAACTTCTTTGGAAGTAACACTTCCGAAGTATGTGTGGAATGGAGAAGAAAAAATGACTCCCTGGAAGAAAAGTTGATTTCAAAATGTGACAAGGGTTGGACATGGTGATGCATGCCTTTAATTCTGGCACTCAAGAGACAGAAGCAGGTGGATCTCTCTGAGTTTGAGATCAGCCTGGTCTAATAAGTTCTGGGCCACACATAAACTCTGTCTCAAAAAATACAAAATGATATAAAACAACAACAACAACAAAATGTATAAAAGATGTGATGAAACCAATTGTCCAATAACATGGGGGAAAACTTTGTTATACAATAAGGAGGATCAGAAAGCACGTGATTTGTTGACAAGGTTTTCTATTGCATCCTGGCTAGACATGCGCACCCTTGTTTATAACTAAAATACAAACCTACAGCAAGAAACTGATCAACAGAGGCCATAGACTCAGGCATTCCTACCACTTACGCTAAATAGGATGGGGTCTGGGGGGTAAATAAATATGAGCTATCCTTTTTGTTTTGAGACAGGGTCTTACTTAGGCCAGGTTGGCCCCCACTGAGTGTTTGCATTATATGCAAACATCACCATACCTGGATGATGTGTTGAAGATGCAACCCAGGATTTCCTGCATGCTAAACAAGCACTCTACTAATTGGGCTATATCTCTATAAAAAGAAGTCATCTGTCTAAAGAAAATATGGGGATTGAGGCCACACATTCAAAACCATAGCAGTGAAAAGCAATCTCATAAACTGTTATAGAAAATCTCATTTTAGAGGCAGGGAGATGACTGACTGGAGTTAAGAGCTTGCTATGCAAGCAAGAGTTTGATCCCCAGCACCCATGAAAAAAGCAGGATATGGCCTTGTGTTGACTGTAATCCCAGCATCAGGGACCAGAGACAGATGGTGTTCAGTGCTAAGATCCAGGTTGAATGACCTCATCCCAAAACCAGGTGGAAAGTGATAGGGGAACAACTGAGGTCAACCTCTGGCCTCTAGGTGTACATGCAGGGCATGGTCACCACTCCCAACCCCCCTCATATCACACACACACACACACACACACACACACACACACACACACACACAGAGAGAGAGAGAGAGAGAGAGAGAGAGAGAGAGAGAGAGAGAGAGAACACGTACCATTTTAGACAGTTAAAATACATGTGAATTAAAGAGGAGGAGAGGAGACAGCCAATGATAGTGAAGTCACTGGTGGCTCCCCCAGGAGGTTGGTTCAAATCTCAGCCCCAATATGGGAGCTCACAACATTCTGCAACTCCAGTTCCAGGGAATCTACTGCCCTCTTCTGGCTCTCATAGGCACTGTGCACATGTGGTACACAGACACATAGGCAGATAAAACACCCATATACATAAAAGTAAGAAAAGGACGTGTTAAGTCATCTAAACCAACTGAGCAATAAGTTAACAAATAAGATGAAGACAACAAAAAGCAACATCTGCATAAACCCTTTCCGCCTCACAACGTGCTGGCTTCATCTACAAGAGGCTAGGGTCATAACTCGAACAACCTTGCATTCTGTTCCACAGTGACAGTTGTTCATTGCTAAGTCCTATTTATAATTGAATTCCCTCGATGGTTCTAAAAACAAGGGAAGAAATAGTTTCAAACAAAAATCATTATTTATACAGCTGGAGTTTTCATTTTTTTTGTTAGAAAAATTAGAAGGAAAAAATGTTTGGTCAGAATTTTAGATAAGTTTTGAGTGTTTCACAAAACCTCATACTATCAACCTCTGAGTCCCTTTTATAACCCCAACATCAACAAGGGAGCCTCTCAAATCAACCAAATTCATGCATTTTTTTGTTGGGGGGAGACTCTCCAACTACAAGAACATCTTGATTAAAATGGCAGTCTAATATTACATTAGTTTTTGCTTGTTAACAACTAACTTGTCCGTGTGAGTAACAACAGCCAACCAGGCCAAGCTTCTATTAAAAAAAAAAAAAGGCACAAGAGACAGCTGGAAAGTATGTGGCCTGTTGATTCACTAAACCCACTCTGGTATCCATGCTTCCTAGACTGGTAATATTCACAGAAAACTAGAGTGTAATTATCAATTTCTACTCTGCAGCCAAAAACCACACCTACAAGTTGATTTAAGATGGTAAAAAACCACATATATGCCAGGAGCGATGTACACCTTTAATCCCAGCACTTGGGGAGGTAGAGACAGACTGATCACTAGTTCAGAATCAGCCTGGCCTACAGAGTGAGTTATAGTATCTACAAAAAGTTCCAGAACACCAAGGGCTACAGAGAGACCCTGTTTCAGACCTAACCAAATGAAGGAAAACAAAACTAAAGAAAAAAAAAGTTTGCCAAGGGAATGATGAATTATATAGAAGGGATAGTTGACATTTACTCACTAGAGACAAAGACTGCAAGGGAAATACCTTAACTTATAACATGTAGATTTCCATGGAGAAAAAGGTCCTGGGTAAAAATACAAAGAGAAGAGAACCTGGTAAGGCCTGCCTGTAATCTAAGTGCGTGGAAACTGGAGGCAATAGGAAGGGAGAGTTCAGGGCTTGCCTCCCATGCACGGGGGAGTTTAGAGGTAATCAGCAACATGAGACCCCATCACCAACAAGAAGCAGAAATACAAAACAACAGTGTGGGGAGATCATGTAAATTTGATTATCCAGAAACTGAAGAAAAACGACCATGGGAGGGATACCTTGATGCCTGCTTGCCACTGCTTTAAATTTTACAAAGTCCCTCACCACTACATATGAGAAACTTCACCAGTGTTAGGATCCCCATTTTTGGATCAAGAAAACAGAGCCCACAGATCTGCTCAGGCAAAGCTAATGTCAAGGATGAAACTTGAACTCAGGCCTTGGGATCCAAGCTTGGTGCCCTTTTGCGTCACGCAGCACTAGAAGCTAAAGTTAACTTAAAGCAAATAAAAACGATCATGTTACCCAGCCAAATCTGTGGCATTCACTATCATGAATAGTCTCAGAGTCACACACGCCATTAAATAAATCTCACGACCAAGTAGAACTTGGATGCAGATGTCAATGCTCAGGCTGGCCCTGAGCAATCCTCTTCTGCTGGACTTGTTACCAAGCCAGGATAGGGGAAAAGACAGAGGAAATTCTCCAGTCCCTTCCCCAGCAGGCTATAAAACATAGTGGTTTCAGTTTTCCCTGAGCACACTCAGATGGAAACAGACCACTGTTTTTCCTTTGGACATTAGAGGCTTTTGCTCCGAAGTTTCCCATTTCCCTTTGCTGAATGACAATAGCTGTTACTACAGCAGAACAATCTACCAACACTATAGGAACTTTTCAAAAACCCCCAATTTTAATGTTTTCTGTCGACGACTGTTGTTTCACTGTATTTCCAACCTTGGCTTAGCCCACTTTCCATGCCCTGCAGAGGATCAAGAATAAGAACGGCTTCTTTCTATATCAAAAGTCAACACTACGATGTTTGTCATGACACAAGTGACCAAACAGTTGAAATGACAGTCACTGGAAGGAGCTGCTTTTGCCCGCCCAATGCTTTATAGAATCACACTGGTAAACCAACTGAGCCTTCTTTTTCTCATCTGTGAATACAGACAGACCCGTTGGTGTGTGCAAGCATGCACACATGTGTGCTCCATAGAGGACAGGACCGAGCTGGGTTACAGATACAGCTGGCCATACCTGGCTTTTTATGTGGGTGCTGTGGATTTAAACTGGGGTCCTCACAGTGGCACAGGAAAGCACTTTTACCCAGGGATCCATCTCTCCAGCCCCACAGACCAACTTTTAGTTTTGAGTTTTGAAAAATTTCCCACTATGCAAGTCGACCCAACCACAATGCTTTCCCGAGACTCTCCTTATCAGAACAACATCAGCAGAGTTGAACAGTTTAAACCATAAGCAGTGTAGATATTCCCTTGGTCTTTAAAGTCCTATTCTTGTCTGAAACTCACAATGCAGCCTGACTGGCCTCTAACTCAGAGATTCATCTGCCTCTGCAAGGATTAAAGGTGGGCATCACTGTTGCCTGGCCTGAGACTTTGAAGGAAGGGAAACAGGGTTCCTAACTCTAAGTGGGAAGTCATCTAATAAACAAGACTGTAGCCTGGAATCAATATCTCAAGTATGTTAAGATTATTGAGGATGTTGGAAGAGACCAAGAAAGGCTATAATAAAGTAACACTTATTATTAATATTAGTAGCACATATCCAACAGAGCTCATTTTTACCTCCCATGTCATCCTAATTATTGTCTGTCTAGCAAGTCAATGCTTATCACTACCCTTTCCCTTTTAAAAGAACAAACTGGCTTTGTTTTATTCTTCTATTATCCTTGTCATTGTTTTTGTCCAGGGTTTGGTTTGTTTGTTATAAGATGGCGTTTCTTATGTTCAATCAGCATTGTGGCCCATGCCTTTATTCCCTCATACCTGGGAGGCAGAGGCAGGCTGATCTCTCAGTTTGAGCCAGCCAGAGCGACAGAGAGAAAAACCCTATAGGAGGGGTCAGGGGTGTTTGTGTGGTCCTGCTGCTTCCCTTACTCTGCCTTTTATTATTCTCAAGGGACCTGATCTCACCATCAAACTAAAAGACCAAATGATAATGCTCAACCCTCTCTCAGCAAGAAGTCTGGGTTGGCGGCTGTTCACCCTCCCCTCTTAATGTTTTGGGGCTTGTGGATATTGTTACCAATCTGGGCATGTTGTAACTATCCTAGGCCTCAAGCTCCTCCTCTGTAAAATGGATACACCATTTATGACTTCAAAGAGCAGCTGTAGGGAAGAACAAATAAACCCAGAGGGACCTTGCTCAGTTCAAGGCCACACCTATCTGCAACTGGTGCCAGGGGTTCCGGCTCTGGCACCATGCTCCTGTGCCTTCTCTGATACCAGGGCCTGCAGCGGGTCCCCGTCCAGGTTTCCCACCGTTCCACCTGTCAAGCTTTCTATGATTGTGTATGAGATTCCCTGGAAGTCACAGTGAGGTCCCCAGTGCTCACTCACACCAAGGATTATACAGCCACCATAAAGGCAATCAGCAGTGAATGGGGTGTGGAGGTGGGGAAGCCTCAGAAACCTGACACCCTCTGGTCTCAAACACCACAAAACTGATACCTTGTTGCCAACTCCAAGGTGCTGTGGAAGAAATCTGTGGGTTTCTCTGTATTTTTACAAAGAACAAGCAAGAGACTTCAGTAATAAGGAAGACACCATGGAGACGTGGAGGCACAAGACTGAGGTGGCACAGGGGAAATTAAGGACTATACGTCTTCCTTCTGGCACCATGACACCACGGTTTCTAATTAAGCCACAAATCATAGTGTCTTCAAGTACAGAGATTCTTAGATCTCGGAGATCAATCCTCCCCCTAATTACATGCATCACAAACTGTTAAGTAACCAGTCCACGGTGTCTTGGCTCCTTGTGTTAGTTCACCAGAATTTAAGCCGTGATTCCCATGTGTGAGCACTCTGTTTGAGAAGACAACATTGACTTGCTCATGGTTGTTTTCCTTTAATAAATTCTTGCCACAAGTGGACCGAGGCTGTTTTTAATTAAGGTCTTAACCAAAAGATCAACTGGAAAGCTCTGTCCCTCCCACGAGGGAGGACAAGCTTGTTTTGACCAGCTGTCCTAGATCCTTCTGCTCCTTCATCAAAGCCTGGATATCCTGTGGCAGTCCTGATAAACTGAGCAGCTACCATTACAATCCACTTTGAAACGGACAGATGCGGGAGTGGCTTCAAAAGGAGGGCCCACAGCACTGAGGAGGGAGCTCTTCCTAGAGGGAGCTTCAAGAACACATTGAAAAATGAGGTGGGAGGGCTTCTGGTTCTTCACAGATCTACCCCAGATCTGGGTCTCAAAGTAGTCCAGGCTGGCCTTGAACTTCCGATCCAACTTGATCCCAAGGCATGCACCATGGGAGCCTGTTTACATGGTGCTGGGGTTGGACTCAGAGCTTCCTTAGTGCTAGGCAATCACTGTACCAGCTGAGTTCCATTCCAGCCTGCTCCCTTCTGGACACCTAGCAAAGGCTAAGACAGGCTTCTAGGCCTACTACTTGTTTTGCACACTGAAAAATAAAAGATGCCAAGGAAATGTCCTGTATGGAAACACAGCTATTCAAAGCACCAAGAAAGGTATGTGTGATACAGTAACATGCCTGTTAGATTCGAAGATCCAGAAGGTCCAAAGAACTCCTGTAGCTTTAAAATCTCAAAACCATGATACGTATATACACTATCTTAAGACAGCAGCAGCATGTGATACGTGACCTGAGAAGGCAGCTGGGACTTGTGTAGGTGAGGAAGTCACTAGTCCCCTTAACTCTTCTGTGGTTTATTCCATGATGGAAGGAAGGGTAACATCAGTTACAGAGTATCGACACAGTCTCCACAATGAGGCACACCTACAATCCCAGCAGACAAGAAGCTGAAGCTGGAGGATTACTGAAAGTCTAAGGCCACCATGGAGTTCACATCGTGAGTTCCAGGCCAGCTAGGCTGGGATCCGAGACCTTATCTCATCCAATAAAACAATGGGTGGTCTCTAGAATTCTGTCCAATGATGATCTGTTTAAAAATCTAGCTTTTGGAATTCTTCAGGAGCTTCTGAAGGCCTGGTTCCATTTGATTTAAGTTGTGTTTTCTTTTCCTTAATGCTAAAATTTAACAAGGAATAGTTACAATGTCATGTCAGTAACCAGCAAAGAAGATACTTCATGCTGTGGTTCCTCTTGACTCTACATTATGTCCTGGCTACTTTTATGCCAACTTGACATGAGTTAGAGTCATCAGAAAGGTCAATTGAGAAAATGCCCTCATTAGGCATTTCCTTAATTAGTGATCAATGGGGGAGGGTCCAGCCATTGTGGGTAGTGACTTCTGAGCTGGTGGTCCTGGGATCTATAAGAAAACAGGCTGAGCAAGTTATAATGAGCAAGCACCTTTCCATGGCTTCTGTATCATTTCCTGTCTCCAGGACCCTCCTGTTTGGCTTCCTTTGATGACAGACTATGATGCAGAAGTGGAAGCCTTCGCTTTGGCCATGGTGTCTCATCGCAGCAATAGTAACTCTAACTAGGCCAGCATATTATTGTTCTGTTTCCAAAAGTCAATTTAAGTTTGTATTTATTTATTTTTATGTGTTACGGGTGCCTTGCCTGCGTTTAATAAATGCCTTCATTCATTGAGCACGTAATAAAGGAGCATTATATAGGTGTCAGTTAAGATATTGACTTCAGATGGTGAACGACAGGACAAGGAGTGAGGCAGAGTGGATGGCAGCAAAACGTGAACACAAGCTCTTCTGAGGATCCACTTGTGATGACAAGACACTCCACTGTGAGGCCAGGCTGCTCCAGGCAGAGGAAGAAGAGGGCACGATGGCCCAGGGCAGGACACAAGTTGGCAGCACCTGCAAGGCTTCCTTGAACAATTCTGTACCACAGACCCTTTCTCAAAGAGAGCTCCATGCTCCAAACATACCTGCTTAACGTCCCCTCACAGAAGGGCCAGGTCTCTTTGCAGACCCAAAGGGAGCCTGCTCATTGCTCCTGCCACATTCTGTTCTCTTCACTCACCCTTTTCACTGCAGGCCACACTCAGATCTATGTGAGGGTTTCTGGGCCAAAGTTGTTCTAGAAAGCATCAAATTCAACCACAGGCACCATAAACCCTAACTGTTCCTTCATAAGATCAACCCCATGGAAGCAGGGTTCTTTCAACAGTTCACTGTGTTCTGGTGCAGGTATTACACTTCTCCAATCTGACAGCAGGTCTTCTTCCGGGCCTTCCCAGGACAATAGACTAAGAGGAGATGGCTGCCATCTTTCTTCCTCGCTCAGACACATTGGAAGACTTTTACGGCAGGTCAATTTTAGATAAAGTAGAGTTTTGTGAAACCTCCAATCTCAAAGCCAAATAATTCCACTGAAAGACACATATTCTGGCCCAAATTGTTCTTTATAGGTGTTATGAACAGTGCCCTCCCCCCAAATCCATGTGCTGAAGCCCTAACCCCTAGACCTCAAAATATTACCGCATTGGCAGACAGCACCTTTAAAGAGATGAAGTTATTAAACAAGGTCAGGTTGTGACACTATGCAACTGGTCTGTATGGAAAAGTAAGGATACAGTAAGGATACCTGTGCACAGCACAGTGACACCATGACCTTGGGCTTTGAGTCTCCAGAGTACATTTCTATCGTTTAACTGGAACTGATCTCAGAAAGTACAAGGCTGTAGAGATAGGCCTAAGTCTGCTAAGGCTCCCTAGGAACCTAGCACTCAAAATGGAACCCCAAGTACCACTCATTCACCCAATGGCATTCATTCCCCCAGGCTGAGAGGCTGTTCCCGAGACATCAACTGTCCTGACTTACAGGGTACTGTGGATGGCAGGGGCACTAGGAAGCCACTGGTGTGAGCACCAGGCAGTGAGTACCATGTGCACCTAATGTCAGAGCCAGCAAGACCATCGCAGTTTGCACAGAGCTGGCTGGGAAATGGAGGGAGCCCAGGGACAGGCTGTGGAACCAGAGGGCTCGCTCAGCAGACCACACACAGTACAGGGCCAAAAACACCTTTAGAGTCATAGAAGCTAGCAAGCATCTACAGCGGGCATTATGCATGTGTGTGATGTATGCATGTATGCACATGGAGGCCACAGATCAACAGCAAGTGTCTTCCCCAGTTGTTTTTCAACTTTATACTCACACACACACACACACACACACACACACAAACACACACGTATTTATTCTGTGTACTGTGATGTGCATGTGGTGGACACCTCCTAAGAGTTGGTTTTCTCCTTCCACTATGTAGATCCCAGGAACCAAACTCAGGGGTTCAGTCTTGGAGAAAGTGTGCTTATTTACATGCTGAAGCACCTTGATGGCCCTCCCCCTCCCCCTTTAAAATGTGTATGGGTTGTTTTGCCTGTCAGTATGTCTGTGCATCAGTGTGCATACCTGATGCCCAAAGAGGCCAGAAGGTGTCAGATCCTCTAGAACTGTCAACAGTCATACGGATGCTGGGAATCAAACTCAAGTCCTCTCTTTGGAAGATCAGCCAGTGCCTTTAACCACTGAGCCATCTCTCCAGCCTCTATCTTATATTTCAAGACAGGGTTCATTGAGCCTGAGGATTACAGATGTGGGTTTTGAGGGTCCAAATTCAGATCTTTATATATACACCAGTGCTTTACCCAGAGCCACCTCCCCAGGCCCTGCCCTACCACTGGACTTGTTTTGAAATCACAGAGATGTAAAGATGCTGCTGGCAGTCTGAGAGCTGCTCCCCCCAAAAGGCGGGTATGTGTGCCCTTACACTCAGGGTATGTATGTGTGTCCTTACACTCAGGGTATGTATGTGTGTCCTTACACTCATGAGCCTTGAAGAACACTGTGTCTCTGCATTCTCGTTTGTGAATTGTCTTTGAGAATTTGTCTTTTTGGAGGTGCGTGTGTATTTTCCCAAGTGAATCTCGAGTCACACCGTCCACCTTTTCTATTTATTAACTGATCCTCAACACTGAAAGCAAGTCTACTATCCATGAGCGACACGAGGGGTTTAAATCTCACCGCCTCGATGGATTTCTAAGCAATCTCTGACATCACCCATGCAAAGGATTCTCCCCCGACCCCCTGCCCAGCTTTGCCTCTGGAATGGGGTTTCTGGTGTTTTTGGATGTCACAAAGGACATTACTTTTTTTTTCTTTTTTCTTCTTCTTTTTTTCTTTCTTTCACAAAGGACATTACTAACCCCCGTGGTGAGTAGCTATTCCCTCCATGTATGAAATATTCCCTTATGAAGGAGGAGAGGGGCTCATGAAATATTAGAAGCTTGTATGACACAGAAGGGGTCCCTCTCTGAGACTGTGTAGGCTGTGAACTGAGGAGAGGCTGGAAAAGAGGAGAGTCTTTGGTGGAGCTGCCTGCAAAGCTACACAGAGAATTCCAGGGATGCAGCTACAGAGTCCTCAGCCAGGCAGGGGTGGGCTCTGCAGTGCCTCAGCTGCCCCAGTCTCCCGAGTTCCTGAAAGTCACCTCTCACTTAGACTCCTTTAAATCAACTCAAATTGGCTTGCCAAACCAGGTTTGGATGCGTCTTTGGTTTGATGTCTTTGCTTGCCTGAAGGAGGTAGACATTTGTTGATGTCTCCCCAGGGACACGGACACACACACACACACACACACACACACACACACACACATCAGTTTATTTGAGCTACATTGTGAGACAAATGAATGTAACTATGGAACACATTTTGTAAATCACTTTCAGAAATTATTTCCTTCCTTATGGCAGGTAATTACTCGAGATGTATTATCTAACACTTTGTAAAGTACTAGAGTTAGGCCTGGAGATGGTGGCATGCACCTGTAACCCCAGCACTGTCGAGGTGGAAACAGGAGGATGCTGGGACTTGCTGGTCAGTAAGCCTAGCTGAGTTGGTGAATTTCAGGTTTGGGGGGAGGACCTGCCTCAAAAAATAAGACAAAGTAACTGAGGAGAGACCAAACTTCAAGCACTAGCCACAACACGCAACTGCAAAGCACAAAGAGTACAACAATACAAGGATCAGTCCACAGCCCCATCCTCCATCCCCACCCCGCAATCTGTGTAAGTGTCTTCTGATTGTTTCACAGGCGTCCTTCCCCATCTCCTCATACAAGCACAACGCTTTCTGGCCTACCGGAATGTCAGGACACACTTTCTGTTTGTGTCTCCTACCCACAAATCTAACGTCCTTTGCATCGGATCTGAGCCCTAACTGACATTATGGCCATAACTCTGGTAGTTGATGTATGACAGCAAAGCTCATGTTCTTTGCCATTTTACAGACAGGTTGGTTTTTACGGAAGTCTGCAGCAATCTCGGAACGCTGTTTCATGGATGTTGAGAGCCCTCACCTTTTTACTCGAAGGAAGCACCTCACAGCTTCTCTTTGTCGAATCTGAGTTGCCACAGTTACTATTTTTGTGCTTGAGGCCGTTATTAAGTCATTTAGGTTTCTTGAACCCAAATACTGTGAAAGCAATCAGTCTGTTAAGTGGATGCCTCAGTAACTAATAGGTGGGTAGCTCATACAGCAACTACTCACTGGATGAAGGGATGAACTACAGCCAGAAGCAGTACTTTATCATGCTTCTCATTAACAGTGTACAATTTAACTTATGAAGAGTGGTTATTTCTGTATCTCATTTAATACTTTTGGTTGAACAAGGGCTGCTAAACATTCAGAAAGTCAAACTGGGGCCACAAGAGAACTACTGTATTGACATTTGAGGTTAGTTCACTCTTTATTGTATGGGGAAATTGCCTTGCTTATGTTAGATTGTTTAAATATATATTCTTCAACTGCATGGGTCAGATGCCAGTAGTGCCCGCCACACACCAGTAATGGCAATCAAAAATGTCTGCAGACATTCTCAATTCACCTGAGGGAGCAAAACCATCCCCAGCTGAAAACCACGGGTCTAGGAAGACCGTTTCTACCTCGTGTCTGCTTTAGCAAGTCACATGTTCCCAAGGTCCTAGAGTTTGAAAGAAAAATCCAATGTAGGGGGTTCAACACATGGCTTAGTTTTTAAAAGCACTTGCTGTTCTTCCAAAGGACCTGGGCTCAGTTCCCAGCACTGATGTGGCAGCTCCCAACCATCCTTAATGCTAGTTCCAGGAAATCTGACATCCTCTCCTCGTCTCTGTACATGCATGCACGCACACACATACACATACATGCAGGCAAAACACTCATGCATATGAAAATGAAACAAATTGTAAAAATCATTAAACTGATCATTGCAAGGTAACTTCCAATTAACAGTATGTGCACAAAACCCCATTTGACCAAAGTCATCCTAAGTATATTCACAGTATAGTTACAGAGACTTATCTACCTTTCACACATAAAAGGTTGTTTTGGGAGGCTGCTTCTGGCTTCACTCTCTTGCTTGCTCACCACAGCAAGAACCAACTTTGAGTCCTTCTTTTAAAAATAAGAAAGCATGTGTGGTCATCATGTGTGTGGATGCACTTGTGCATGTGTGGCTGCACACACTTGGAAAGGCTAGAGGACCACGTGGGGTACCACAGTTCCCACTTCCTTAGAGACAAGGTCTGTTGGGCCCAGAGCTCACTATGTACTTAAACCCAGCAAGTCCCAGAGTCCTCATCTCTGTTTACACAGAGCTGGGATTATGAGTAAGCACCACCCTGCTCGGCTTTCTTTCCATGTACGTTCTGGGACTCAACCGCGCGTGCTCACTCTTGAGGCCAGTACTTGACTGACTGGGCCAACCTTTGGCCCTTTGGTGATTCACTCACACCTTTTATTTCCTAGTCCACCTTTCACTCTAGGAGGTGAACCCACAGATGTGCCCAGTTCTCACAGCACACAAGATCTGAAACCCAAGCAACACTGAAGTGCAAAGTGAACCTCCTCTTTGGGGATTGGATGAGTCGCCTTCTGACCGGCACTCTTCATCTGCAACTTCAAAATAAGATTTTAGACTTTCACAACCTCATTAAGAATGAAAGCAGCATTCAGTGAACTCTTGAAGGCGGGTTCTAGAACTCAGTAGCAGAATGAAGCCTTGAACACCAAAACTCCCTGTGGCTTTGTGGACAGTACGAGTGGAAGGTAGCCTTAAATCTCTCTGAGCCCAAGTCTGACTACACAGCAAACCTCACTATTTATTGCCTGTGACCCAGGAGACCCTTCTTCCCCAAGTGGCCTCCCAATGTCTTGGCTCATCATCCAAATAATGGCCACACGGTCTTGCAGGACAAACGGGGTCACACATGTCACTGACAGAGATAGCTTCAGCCACCAAATTACTCTTTTGAACTGTTAAGAGAAATGACCAAATACATAGAACTTGGATAAGTCAGTCAGTATTGGTTAAGACATTCTTTGGGTTACAAAGCCTCACTGGGGGGGTGGGAGGTGGAAGAAGGAGACTCCAGGAGAGTTAAGAGATGTCACCAGGTTGCAGTCAGTCCACGTGTTCAGGGAACGCAGGTGCAGTGGAAGCAAGCACTGCTCCCTACCTCATCCCATTGCAACCACAAAACGCCAACACTGCGTGGCTCATGGAGGACTGTCATTCCAAGTAAAGCTCCAGGCATATCACTCCGTGTTCCTCCCTCACTTCAGAAGCTACTGGGAGCTGGCTTGAATGCCAATCATCAAGACTCTCTGAAGAGAAAAATGTCTTGCCCATCATTTCATGAAGCCACATTTAGATTCTAGGTCTAATTTCAACAGATATCAGCACAGCTTAGCTACAGTTACAGTGGACAGATCATTTGTCAAGAATGGAAAAAGCCAGGATGCCAGGGCAGTTGTGTTGGGGGAAGGGAAGATGGGAAAGAAGACATGTAAGTGTTAGGAAAGCCCTTGGGAGGACAGAAGGCCCAGCCGAGGGAGCCCAGGTCAGGACTCCAGGCACACAGGTCCCAGCCCTAGAAAGGCCGACCTGTGACCATAATGCCATCGTGAGGCTAGATGGTGATCCAACAGATACTGGCCACGAGAGGCAGAGGATGGCATAGATAGATATCCCAGACCTGACTTCAGACATAGGAAGCACGTGTACAACAAAATACTCACGCGTGTCCTCAGTCTAGATGGAAACCATCAAGGCTTTTGTAAAAGTAGGAGCATAGTCATACAGTAAATGCAAGAAGGCTTCAATTAGGAGACTTTTTACTTTTCGGTACTGTGATTGGACCTAGGGCTCTGTCCCCCTAGGCACTCTATCACTGAGCTAGCTCTATCCCTAGCTCCAAGAACCTTCTATGGTATAAGACAAGATCATATAATATGGATTGGTAAATAAGCAAACAAAGCAAAACCATGTTCTATATGCTTTAAGATACTGACTTAAGTGCCTACATTTAACTGTGGATAAAATGCTTCACACTAAAGGACTTCCGATTTGGGGCTGAAGATGGCTCAGTCAGTAAAAGTGCTAGCTAGCTCTGCCACTGTGAGGAACTGAGTTCAAATCCCCAGGTGAAGCTGGACTTGAACACTGTGTTTGTCTATGATCCCAATGCCCTACAGTGAGACAGAGATGGAGACAGGAGGATTGCCAGAAGCTTTTGTAAGAGACCTGTCTAAAACACCGTACAAGGTGAAGACTAATACTCAAGATTGTCCTCTGGCTTTTACACACACACACACACACACACACACACACACACACACACAATTTCTGAAAAAAGACAAGTAAACTTGACTAAACACCGCACACCCCACCCGCACACCAACTAAATTGCAAAAAGCCCACTAAACAACTCACCATTTCCATTCTAGGGCATAACGTTTCAGCTGTTATTCTGCCAGATATCTTAAATTATAATTCAAATGGACTCATGGTTACAGGCCTCTGGGTCCATTCTATACACACAATCAATACATTACTACTAATAAATAGCATTACCTCAAAGCCTGATGGGAGCTCACTGGGCCTTGTTAGGGAGTCAGCCTCAAAGGTCCCCAAAGAAAATCCCTTTCCTGATGTTCCCCCAAGAGAGCTAGCAGAAAACACCAGACAGAATAAGACTCAAGGGGCTTCCCTACCTGGTGAGAAGGGAGGGTTCAGGCCCAAACTGAAGCCAGACAGCTATGAATGGAGTCCAACACATAAACTTAGACCACTATGAGGGGAATGAGGGTACTTTTCTAAAACAGTTATTTGAGAATCTCACATCATGTGCCCAATCATGCCCACCTCCCATCTTCCCACGCCTCCCTCCCTCCCCACCTGGACCTCCCCCAAAAGTATATTCTGGGTGGCTTATACATTCATTGGAGTATGGTCAAACTGCTAGTGGCCAGCCTCCAAGGGAGGATGAGTCTTTCCCTGCCTGTAGCTGGGCCGGAAGGCATCAGCTGAGGCACAGACACCCGTGAAACACAGCGCTGAGGACCTCAGAGCACCCCTCCCCATCAACTCGGGCATCCGCATGGGCTTCAGTGGTAACACTCACATTGGCATGGCTCCCCGAGGAAGCAAAGCCTGAGGACATCACCAAAGCTTCATGAATCGGAGGCTTCATCACAGTCTGGGGCAGCAGCATGGATAATGGACACCAACATGGCCTCTGATGGCATCAAGGATCATGGTGGTCCTTCAATCCACAAAGTGGACCTTTCTGCATCCCTGGCCTCCATCATAGCCTAGAGCCAAGGGATTCCCCAGCCGGACAGCAGGTCCAGCAGGTCTGGGGGCTGAGTCTGTATCTGCATAAGCTCCAGGCTATTGTATACCATCTCCCTGACCCTACTGGGCAATGATAGCATGTAGACCTCAGTTCGTTCTCTCTGTCTCTGTCTCTCTGTCTCTGTCTCTCTCTCGCTCTCTCCTGTCACTGCCATTACATCACCAGTTCCATCTCTGTCCCCAGCACAAGCACCACTCCAATCTTCCCATTTCTCCATCCCATATTTGTACATTGTAGTAGTGCTTGGGTGTCTTCCAGCACTTGCTTTGAGGGTACTTTTAAAATAACCTAATTTCATAGTTCAAGTGTGGGCTGTGTAGATAACAGGCTACTTCATCTACACACACACACACACACGCACGCACGCACGCACGCACGCACACAGACAGATGTGTGAGAGCACAACATACATGCACAGACGGCAGACAGACAGACACGAGTTGAGTTGCCCTGGTTTTTATCTTCTTCAGGGAAGCAGTACTTCTGGATTTTCCACAGATCTTGTCACTTCTCTGACAGCTAACCACATTACACTGTTTTTGAATAGGTAGATAACTCCCAGAGTTATGCAGAAGTCTCCTCTGGCCAGAATGTCTACGATGTTATTACCTTTATGGTGTGGTTCCTGTGGGGATTAGTTCAAGAACCACCACCTTGCTGTGGCCCCAGATCCAAAGATCCTAAGTCCTTTAAGCAAAATGGCACCATGTTGGCTTCTCTCATCCACAGGACCTCCATGTGCACTTCGGTCACCCTCATTACCTCATACAATATGAACGCAGCTGTTACTCTACTGCAGAAGTTCTCACCCTTCCTAGTGCTACGACCCTTTAACACAGGTGACCAGCCATAAAGTTATTTTCACTGCTACTTCACATAACTGTAATTTTGCTACTGCAATAAATCATAATGTAAATATCTTTGTTTTCTGATGGTCTTAGAAGAAGACCCCTGTGAGAGGGCCACTGGACCAAGTGGAGAACTGCTGCTCTACTGTATCATTTAGAGTATATATAGACAAGAAGAAAAGTCTGCATGTGCTTAGTGCAGATGCATTTAAAAGTATATTGTATCCTTGCCTGAATTTACAGAGAGGCTGTGGATATGGGAGTCTGTCTTTTAAACCACAGACCCACCACTGTAAGAGAGCTGGAGAGTGGAGGAAGTGTTAAACAGCATAAGAAGCACCTGATATCTCATGTTAAGTAAAATAACCAAGGTCATAGGGCACTCAAGGGGAAAGAAAAGGTCTAAGTAGAGAGGGAGAGAAGGTAATGATACTATATGTGCCCTGCTATCCCAAGACATAATGTACTACATCTGTGATGCTAGTGACACTGATGTAAATAATAAATAAGCCCATGTTGCCAATCACACAACAGCAAAGAGATGCACAATTGTGGATACACAGATATTTGATAATGAAAATAATCTATTACTTACTAACTTCAATACGGACTACATTATGCTTTGTGTGTGTGTGTGTGTGCTCGCACATGGACACATATATCATCATGTGTGAAGGTTCATATGATCAGGTACAGAGATCAACCTCAGGGTCTCTCTACCTTGTCTTTTGAGACAAGGTCTTTCACTGGTACCAGGGACTCAACTGATTATGCCAAGCTGGCAGGCCAATGGGCCCAAGGGATCCTCCTGTCTCAACTCAACCAGAGCTGGGATTTCAAGTGTGTGATACCATACTTAATTTTACTGAGTGAGTTATTCCCCTGCCCTCTAATTATGCCTCCAATCAATAAGTGTAGCCCTACTTACACGGTGACCAAGTCTCTTGACTGCACAAAAAGGCTGTACCTAGTGGTTGTCTCATGTGCTCCAAGTCTGTTAAGGACACTCAGTCATGTTCAACAATGGCAGCATTACCCGACGCCGCGTTTCACAATACACAATAGCAGTGACGATGGCAGTGGGAGGGAGGGCAGCAGGCTAGTTTGTGCTGTGTGCCATGAATGATAGTGTCCTCATTAGCAGTTGATGAAGGGCTATTTGTGGCCATCCAACGTATCGCTATTTAAAATAGTAACAGCTAGAATCAAAAATAACAGAAATCAAGTGGGAATAACTAAATACCTTCTGGCATATCCCATGAGTGGCCATCATCAAGAATAACACACATCAGAATACGCAGATAAGGACAGCCACCAAACTGTGTGGAGTAGAATTCGCAAGCCTGTTTGGATTCCTTTTGTATTTTAAAATCAGTACTTTTATATTAAATATACATTCCCAAATGGATATTAAATGGACAGACTAATATTTTATTGCAGTTCCCTCTGGGAAATAAGCAGGACTACGGTTATTTAAAATTTTTAAACCACTTTTTATTTTCTGATTTCAAAAAGATAAATGTCCTAGAACTAAGTATTTTCTGTATAAACAAAGACAGTGTTCCCTATGAGAGTGAGGGAGGCAGACACCTAAATACGTAACTGTTTCCATATATTCCTTGGACAACTGGTGATAACTTCTGCTTCCATGGCCCACTCCAGAAAGGGGCCATTGCAGCAGGCCGACACTAATGGGACCGTTCAACTCATTTATTCTTCCTCTGATAAGCACGAAAATATCTGTAATTGTCCGCTTGGCAGTATTATTTCCTGAGGTAAATTAATAAGTATACATTTTAAGTTTATCAGCCTTTGGAATTCCAATTAACACAAAGCAATCTTCCAGAGCAATAAACATTATTTCTACATCTGTAAGGTGGGAGAAGCAGCACCTCTTCTGACAGCGACCACTCTCAGGCTCAAAGATCGCAGGAGATGGCCTTTAGCGGCTGAGCCACCTCTCCAGCCCAAGGAGATGGTCTTTCTTAAAAGGATGGCCAAGCGGCAGCATTTTTACATGATTGCTCATACAACAGAAGACATGAAAGCAAGACTCCAATCAGAGAGAGGGTCTGCCACCCTGATTCTCATCCACCGGCCCCACAAATTGAGAACCAAGCCCCCAATTTACCCTCCAACGCCCCTCACACACGCACAACAACTAACTGGATGTAATTGGCTCAATAGTTCATCCCGTTGATAATCCAAACACTATTTACAAAACTCATTGATTATGACAAGTATTTATGAAACTCATTGACTGATACTAAGACAGTATGGCTCTACTTTTATTTCTTTACTCTGTAAGTCAAGAGAAGGGGCCTCAAGTTTGGCCCTAGAGTTGCCTTCATGAAGAGAGGCAGTTCTAACTGGAACTAGACTCTCACGGATGGTGGGTATCTAAGGGCCACCTTTTCTTTACAGAAAGGCAAACCGAAAATCTTACATGCTGCAACAAGACAGGAAGCAAGAAATGAATACCTCCTGCCTTCCTTTTACAGCCCCTATAGTAAAACCAACCACAAATGGCGACCTCCAAACTACTGCTGTTGCCAGAAGTTATTTGAGCGCAAGGTGGGCAGAAAAAGAGGAAATGCCACCAGCAGAGAGACTTTTTTAGAGAACCGAGACACACCTGGATCATGAGACCCTCATCATCTTTCCTATGCACGGCTAAGACCTTGTTCAAAAAGAAATGAACACAGAGTTCCAGACAGCAAACACTCCTCCTAATGTGGAGGTGATCCATGCTCATACTTGGAATATAAGTACTCAATGGATAGATTACTTATAATTCATCTACCTCTACCAAGCAGATTTGGCCTTTTCTTAAAAGGAAAAAAAACACACCTCTCTCTCTCTCTCTCTCTCTCTCTCTCTCTCTCTCTCTCTCTCTCACACACACACACACACACACACACACACACTTTAAAAAAGCTTTTATTTCCCCTCTTTTGTGGTATTGGGGGTAGGTTTTAGGGCCTTGTACAAGCTAGGTAAGGACCCCATCATTGAGCTGTATCAGCCCTTTTATTTATTGACAAGTTTTTAACAAATCAAAACTTCAGATTCTATGCTTCTTGTTCTAACTTATATGATGGTAACACATATGCAAACTGAATCCCAAAATTTTCATACAACGAACTGTGCTGTTTATTTAATGCCTTGGCTTTTCTAATGAACTTGGACAGGGCAGAAATTACATGGACATTTATCCTGCGGTTATGCTGTACCCAGCTCCCAGCTAGACTCTTTCCCACGGTCTACCATTTCATGACTCCTCACAGTATCTTTAAATACTCAAACTACCAAACACGTAAGGAGAACCACCATTCCATTTCCAAAGAAGCCTTGTGTGCTTGGCTGGCAATTTGATTACACACATAAAGATTTTTAATGGGAGCAGATAAAGTAACAGTTAAGAAATTAGAATAAGATTAACAATGGTAAAACAGACAGACTGCAAGTGACAGGACAGGGAACAGGGGGTACAGGCCTGTAACGATCACTTAGGAGATGGAAGCAGCAATTCAAGGTCATCCTCAACCAGAAAGCTAATGTTCAAGGATAGCCTAGGCTACATTAAACTTTATCTCCAAATTTTAAAAAAAGTCTCAAGACAAAGAGAGTATTTTTGTGTTTACTGATGAAAAGCCAATGAAAGACCAAGAATTTCTGTTAGCCAGAATCCTCCCAGCCATCCCACGTAGACCATGGTTGGTCAATATAAGGACAAGCCAACATAGTGCTGCCATCTTGAATTCCTGTAACATACCCAGGTATATAAACACTGACGCTAGAATCAACGCACAAGCAACACTTATTGATACCACAGAATACCGCAGCTCAACCAAAGCCCCTTGGGTTCTCCCCAGATCTTTTCCTCAAGCACTAACTCTCATACTGGTCATGAAATAAGTGATTAGCTTTGACACTCAAGTTTTTGACTCAATAGGTCTTGGGATCCTGGATGAAAAAACATTCACAAGTCCCAAGTGATAACACTGGTTTACAACCCCTCAACATGAGCCACAATGCACAAAATGCATCAGAAATGAGTATTTATTCTTCATTAGTTATAAGGCCACATAGGATGAGGAATTCTGTGTGTCCTGATACCACTCTTACTAACACCAGGTGACACACACTGGGTCACTCTCCACACTGCTGCCAATTAAGTTAAATAACTCAGCGCACCCAGTGGCTGACACTGCCACCTAGGGAAGGCAAGCAGAAAGAGTTGTTGCTAGCTGCTCAATTGCCCTGAAACAGAGGCCAGACTGAGTAATAATCAGATACAAATGATGAAGACAAGAACTTCAGAGCGTTCAGCTGTAGGCAGAGCTGCAGCCAGCACTTATAACTACCTGCTATCCTTAGAGGCAGGCACCAGGAGGAAATAGGCCACAGAAAGATGATATGCCCAACTATCCCAACTGTGAAGCATTAGACTGGCCTTAAAAGTCAAGTGGTGCAGTTGAGCGAGCAGGACAATGTAAGTTACTTCTCCGAACTGCAGACTTTAAGTCTTTCTGTTCTGAGTTACAGAGAGGCTCCTGGCAGCACTCTAGTATTATGCTGGTCATATAAAACAGACAGAGCTTCAGCCAGCTACACAAAGTACCATCTACCAAGACTGAGAAGCAGTAAGCCATAGTGCTGTCTGCAGGGTAGCTGGGCAATTCAAAGTGAAAAGTCACGATGAGGAACCACTTGCTTGTAAATTTAAAATTTGTAAATATTAGATGATGATTTAAAATATTAAAACTACATGTACGCACACGCGTGCACGCTCGCACAAAGAGATGCTCGCACAAAATATGTATGTGTAAGGGCCAGGAGACAGTTTAGGTGATAAAGTGTTCACCATATAAGGTTGAGGACTCGGGTTCAAGTCCCAGAACCCATGTTAAGAAAGTTAGGTGCCTCTAGGGAGACAGATACTGGTGAATCTGTGAGGCTTAATGGTCAGCCAAGGTAGACTATTTAGCAAGTTCCAGGACAATGAATGACCCTGTCTTAAAATTTTAAAAAGGGATGACTCCTTAGGAACATCTGAGTTTGCCTTCCACATGTGCACACACCAATACATTTATAAAAATATTTATGATATTTATAGAAGAGATGCCTGTGTGACCCCTGTAACACCCCTGTCTTCAAGGTCTAGTCCAGTGGTTCTCAATCAATGGTGCTTTTGCTCCCAGGACATTTAGCAATGTCTGGAGCCAACGTTCATTATGACAGCTGCCAGGATATTGCTGGCGTCTAAGAGCATGGTAGACATACTAGGTATCCTAAATGCACAGGACTGTCTTCCTCAACAAGACGTTAATGGGCTTGCTCTATTTTAAACTTTTCCAAGGCCGCTTTCTTGTCCTCCTGAGCCCCCAAGTCTAGATGCCTAAGAAACATCACTGCTATGTTTTCACTACCTTGTACACTATCTTCATCATTAGAGAACACCACTCCAGTCTACTGAGACACTCTTGGAAGGCCACAAAGACACATCAATCACCTTGTGAGCCCCCTAGAGTACCAAGACACACACATACCAAAAAGAGAGTGTTCAATGACGTACTTTTTCACAGCTTGATTTCCTGGAAAGTTAGACCAAAACTGGACTCGTCCTATCTTGGGAAGAGGAAAGTACAAATCTTGTTTCCTATAAACACTATCTCATTTAATCTGGCCAACCAGCCAATGAGACCGAATCACTATTTTAGGTAAGTGTGTCTCACCGATGTAACTGGTGAAAGGTCACACGCTGGTAACTGGGAAAGGATGTTTCTCCAGTCAGATTGCCAAGTCCCACGCTCCTTCCATACCCTACTGCTGTGTCATGGCTCTCCAGGGCTGCAAACTCACTGTTCTCAGAATCAGGGGGTCTGAAATGCTAACAAGCAGAGCAGAAACACGAACTGCAGGAAACCTTCGGACAGTATTAGTGTGATTGCCACACACGTTGCCGCCGCCCGGTATAGCAACGAAATCAGTCAATTCAAGGAGTGGTTCAAACAGGCTTCAATGTGTTACATATTTTTAAAAATTAATTGTAGATATTTAGAATCTACTTGGCCCTATCCCTCAAAACACCTCATCATCTAAAAATTTCAATTTGAAACAACATAAGAAAGCAGTTTCAAGATTTTTTTTCCTTATTAGCAAAATCAAAAGAGCACATCAAACTAGGAAGAAAAGGGCCACATTTATCTCAGACATAATTACATGACTTGTCCTTAAAAATGGCACTCCCCTGTTGGTCCTGTGCTCTGTGACACAGCAAAACCCCAGCCCTTTGTCAGAGCAGCCTAGCTGCCATGCACAGGCCTGGTAAAGCATCATAAATAATACCTGATGGTTTGTCTCTGGGATCCCTGACAGTATTGATCCCCCTACCACCACCACCAAATCAGTCTGATGAATCTAACGTGTCTTCATACTACACGGGGAGAAGCAAACTTGTGAAAGGTTTCTGTGCCTCTACACCTATGTGGTTTTCCCTCCAAAAACTAGAAACACTAGGTTTGAGCCAGTGGTTTCTAAGCAATTCTATTATAACTTCTATGCCAGAGCTGCGAACATCCCCAGGGCTCAGCCCAGACCCTTAGGAAAACCATAATAAATATTCCTCCCCACCACTGAGGAGTCCTTCCACACAATTAGGGTTGTGCTAATCCTCAACTATTCTTTCAGCCCCCATAGTTACATATCTTGAGGCAAAGATCTAGTAATCCCCGCCTCCTTTCCATTCTCCTCCCAGTTACATCAATTTTATAGCATCCATGACCTCAAAGACATGCCCTAGCTCTCTTCCAATTCAAGTCCAGTTCTCTGTCCATTGGGTTATCTGTTCTTGGAGAGCAGAGCAACAGAACAGAAAGCCTACAGTTAGACTAAATCACTCAGAGCAGGGCATCCAGTCGGTGTTGGTGCCTGGACACAGCAATCTTTCCCACTTTGACCTCCCAAATCCTCAGTCATTTTGCAAACTCCTTCTTGTATCACCTTTGGGTTTTATGTGTGATTCGTGTATTCACGTGGCTGTATGTGTGTGAGCGGGTGCATGCAGAAGCCAAAGGAATTCATCAGGTGTCTTCCTAGACTATTCTCCATTTTATTATTTCTTTTCCTCCTCTTCTTTTTTTCAGACAGAATCTCACTGTGTTGCTTTTCCTGGCCTGGAATTCAGAGGTCAGCCACCTCTCCCTTCTGAGTGCTGGGATGAAGGCATGAGACACCATGCCAGCTCTACCTTATTTCCTGAGACTTGGGTCTCTCACTGAGCCTGAAACTCATAAACAGGGCTAGACTAGCTGGCCAGTGAACTCCAGAGATCAACCTCCTGGGTTTCTGCCTCCCCAGAGCTGGGATTCAGACATGTGCTGTTGTGCCTGGCACCCTGGGTTTTTGTGTAACACATCTTTAGATGATTTGCCTGGCAATGACCTAGAAATCCAGAAGCTGGTATTGGCAGGGTAGACATGAGCTTCAGGTCTGTTGTTCTCTAAAATAAAAGATGGGTTAAACATAAAATATTCCCTACGAGATTCTTGCCTGCTGAAGAAACTTTATTAGTGACTGCCTACATATTTCACAAGATCAGATGTCACGCTTCCAACTAAGGTTAGGGATGGATCTGGAAATCTTTACCTGGATCAAATGCTAAAGGCTAATCTTACTGCAGGTTGGATATCCCTAATCTGAAAATTTGCAAGACTTTAAGAATTTGAAACATCATAAAACGGTGTCCTACATAAAATTATTAGAAGTATCATGTAAATCTTAAATCTGTGTCACAGCACAAATTAACTGGCATTTAGACCCACTCCTGAGAACACTGCATTATTATATGCAAATAGCACTGTATTAGAAACAAGCAAACAAACAAACGAACACTGGCCTAAGCAGTAAGTGCCTGTCTTAAAGTCTCAAATCAAAACACTTCTTGTCTCAAACACTTTGAATGAAGGTTATTTAACCAGTGCCAGGTGAACCGCTAACTTATTTCCTTTTAGACAGGTAGTTTGGGTTTCCTGCTATGTACCTTGCCCAACACAAGGCCACAGAGGAGAAAGAGGAAATCAGCAGAGACTCTGGGGGCAGTCTCCGTGGGTTTAAGTTTGGTTGTCCCACTTACTATCAGGGCCCTAAGCCAGCCCCTTAACCCCTGGCAGCCTGCATCCTCTTGTGTGGAACAAGAATGGTAATAACACCCACTGCATAGGTTGTCATGCAGCTAACGTGCTAAGGCGGGGAAGGCACTTAGTCTAGTGCCCTCGATACCCACGGGCACTCCATAAACACTGGCTATTATTATCCCATAGACCACTGACTGCGGAGTGGCAGCCCTTAAGCCAAATCTGGCCTAGAGACCTATTTCGTCTGGTCTTCACACTTTCCTCTTCAATCAAACCAACATTTTAAAACTGGTAGACGTTCTAGATTAGATTGGATGTCTGACAACACACAGGAATACCCTGGCCTCTGGCATCCACCGCCCAAGACCAGGGGCCTAGGCACCCCCTTTGAGAACACCCACTTTCTCTACAAGAACAGCTCTACCCCACTTTCTCCTATTCCCAATTTGTCCCTCACTGTGCCTGTTCATGAGCAACAACTGGTACTCTAGACCAATGATTTGTCCCTCACTGTGCCTGTTCATGAGCAACAACTGCTACTCTAGGCCAGTGTTTCTGAAACAGGGTCTCACTTTAACCCAGACTTGCCTTGAGCTCAGCAATTCTCCTAAGTACTGCTAGACCAATTCTACTAGCATATCCCATTGCCTTCTTATCCCCCACACTGACACCAGTCCAACTAGTGGCCCTCATGATAACGGGCTTCCTGCGGCCCTACTGTGGGTTCAAGTCTCATATGGAAGCTATGGCACATTAAAGGCACCTGCCTCTCTTCACCTGGCTGGTGGTCCAACAGGCAGCACATATTGACATGGTCTGGGACATTAAAGAAAAGTCTTACCCTCAGAGATTGCTAGTCTGGTTAGGGCTCAGGTATCTGTATATTGTTTACTGTCCCAGGAGATACATTTTTTTTTTAAGACACAGTCTCAAAAAAAAAAAAAAAAAAAAAAGAGAGACGTAGTCTCTTGTAGCCTGGGTGGCCTTGAACTTAATATACAGCCCAGGTTTTTATCTTCCTGAATTCCACTTTCCAAATGCTGGGATTAATGGTATGTACTACCATGCCAGAACCAATAATAACATTTTCATTTAAGTTGCATACTGATATGCCCTGAGATGAGCTATTACAGGAACCATGGCCTCTGGCTCTGAAAGCCAGGTGGAGTGTAATGACCCTCATTCTCTCCTGTGGTACTTCCTGTCTGCATCGCACACAGGACTAGATGAGTTTTGTTTTCTTTCCAACTCTTGTTTAGTATTGCTTGCGGATCGGCTTGTATTTAAAGCTCGTCTTCCCAAACAGACGGTAAACTCAACAGTGGGCAGATCCCAGCACATCCTTCTTTCCTATCCCCAGCAGAGCTAATGGGGCGCCAAGCACAGTGAAGGCATCTGAAGAAAACGCCTCTTCTCAAATGGTTCATTCTACAATCGCAAAGGCCTTGCAAAGAGCACATGGAAAACCAGCTACACTGATCTCTGGCCAGGATGGTTTGGTAAGAGGCAAAACCCCAAACAATAGTGATATAAGGGAGTCTATGGTGCACCAGAGAAAGCCCAAAGTCACTTAGAAGTGCTCCAAGGCCTGGGGACTCAGGGACTATACTCTGCATGGAACTTTCTTCAGGTGAGTCAGGAAGGACTGATGAGAAAGAGGCAGGAAAAACAAGGCAGGAATAGTCAAATCAAGATTTCACAATACCTCAAAGCCAGGGAGGCAGCTGCAAGTCCAAGAGGCAGATGGAGCAGAGAGAACACAAAGACTGTGAACTGTGGAACGAAGTGGAATGTACTTGCTCCTAACTGTGATCTCAGTGCTGGGGAAGACCAAGAGGTGAAACCAGCTGCAGCTAGATAAGAACGGGAGGCTAGCTTGGGCTTCATGAGACCATCTCAAAAACAAAACCAGCGAGAATGAGGGACAAAAAGGCTCAGTGGGAGCTTAGAGGCCTCTGGTGAGCAAGACACGTTCTTGGCCCTAACATACATACCCAAGGCGCCATCAAGTTAGATAGGGCTTGGCATCCAATTTCTGAGCCAGTCTTAAACTATGGCTTACTGTACAGACATGAAATTATGTTAACAGTGCAATTTGCATTCCTCGTGCCGTTTCGAGAACATGTTCCATCAGAGAAATAAAGGTTTTATTCATAGCACTAGTACTGCTGATTACACTATGACAATAAAAAACTTACTCTTCTGTTTCTTTTTCCGTGTCAACGGGCAGCTTTAGAAAGAGGAAACAAAGACCAGGGGTCCAATGACTGCACTAGGGAACATCCACTCCAGGACACACGCCTCCCCCTACCAGTCACCATGACTCTCGGAGACGCCAACGATTTAAAATGGACACGAAAGCATAGTGAAAAAACCAAGACACAAACTACAGTGCCAAGAGACGGCCTGGCACCTCTACGACATCTGTGGGACACGAGCTTAAGTGCTTCCCAGCATCAACTCCTTTCATCTTCTTCCCCGCCTGCGAGGACCCCGCTACCCCAGGAGGATGAGAAAGGAAGAGGGTAGAGCCTTTGGCCAAGTCATACAACTGGCAGGTGGAGGCAGAAAAGGAACCCAGAGCACTCCAGCCTCCATCACTTAACTTTCTACCTAGCTGTGTCTCACTCTGCCTTTTAGGAGAGTGTGGGTTGTCTACTCAAGCCGCCATCTCTGGACAATGAGGCTGAATTCCAAAGGGCAGATGTGATGGTGTAAGACTGGAGGCGCTCTTCTGACTGTTTTCCCAAAGCCCCAGTGCAGGAAGGAGTGAAACGCATAGATCCTGTCTGTGTTCACCACTTCCAACTGTGAGTCCATACAACAGGCTCATGAGACTAGAACAGAACGGAGCCGATCTCAGCAATCACCCAAGAGTACGAGAGAAGAGCCGCAAGGTTCTCCAGGGCAGACTGGCAAGAGCTGGCAGGGAAGGCCAAGGGCACCCACCTCCTCCAGCCATCAAATGTGTTTCCAGAGGAACTCAGCCTTACTGATAACGGGGCTCTCATCAATTGCTACTCATGGCTCACAGGAAGACAGCCCGTACACACACAGGGGACCTTCCTGGCTGGTGGATTACAGATAAACAGATACCCCTGTCTCAGGGCAGGCTATGAGCTGCAACCATGTTGGATTATGTTTCACATTCCAGCTTCAGAGCTTGAAGCAATTCTATTTTTAAGCTTTCTCAGTTCCACAAGTAAAATAAGGTCAATTTAAGGAAATGAGCTTTGGCTTTAGACAACTTCCTCTGAAAGAGTTAACTGATCGGCAGCTTTCACACCAGAAATCTTCCTGGTGTTAACCACAGAGGAAGAGCCTCTTGGTCAATGGTGTAACACAAAGGCCCAGGGAACCCTGCAAACGGTGACTGTCACTCAGGATGTAGATGGTTCACGACAACACTTCCCCTAGTGTCCCTCTCAAGAAAGTTACAAAAGTCCTTTCAGGCTGTTGTTGATTAAGTAAAATTATCTCTGTCAGAGCACCAGAAATGTCACATCCAAAGAATAATAATTAAAAACTCAAATATCAGATCGAGCTTTGAAAAACACTGCTACTACTATCATTTAGGGAACCTGTCATTCCTTTCCATTTAAAAGCCCCTTCCACCGAGTGTCTAAAGTAGCCTTGATTTCTCAGAGTCTCTGGGGCTGTGTAACTGCTGCTGATGGAAACTTAAACCGTAGTCTGCACACCTAAGCCTCCCATGTAGGGCATATAAGACAGTTAACCCTCTCCTCACACAAAGAGGTTCTAAGAGGGCATGAATCTCCAATTTCAGTTTTGGCTCGGGTCCCCTGTTGACTTGTGACTTTGGCTGAGTAATTTAACTGCCAGTGGGCCTTTAACTGTTTTACCTGCAAAAGAAGTGGGTTGGATAGGAAAAACTTTTCTAAACTCCCAAGACTATCAGATTTATCAAGTATTGAATGTGCCAACCTGAAATTTTGTCATCAAGTTAGAGGAATGTTGCCATCCCTTTACATTACAAATGGCCACAAACAATAGAGCCATTAATTCCATCTTCTGCATTCTATCTGCTATCTTCTCACTGGCTTCAACCTCAAGCTGACACAGCTCCTGCTTTACAGGACAAAGCACCAACCACAGCCTGGTACTTAGGGTCACCAGTGAAGTCAAATTCACAGGGGCCTTTGGATTCCATCCTGGCTTTACCAGATCTTCAAAGTTACAGATAACTGTGGCCACAAGACTGACTTCCACTAAGGCAAGTAGGGTAGAGAAACATATTCTGACAACTTAAATGCTTTTAAAGCAAAAGTATGAGAGGAAAATAAATCAAACGCCCCCTCCATGGGAAAGCCAGATAAAGAATCCTGCTGTTTTAACCCCACCTCCACCATGCTGGTCTCATTGCGTTGTTACTTTCTGGTACCTTATGTAGTTAGTACCAGAACCTCTTCTCTGTGTGAGATCATTTTCCCAGTCATTCTTGGAAGGCAGACAGGATGGGGAGGTGAAAGGCCTTACATCTGTGGTTTCCTATACATAATAGGTTTCCCTTTAACTGGTCTTCTTAGTCCCATGAAATACTATTGGCTGGGAACTCCTTAGCAACTGTAAACACAATCCCTGAAACACTACTTAAAGCTGCTCACAACCATGAAAGTGTGCATCCAACCACATACTTTGTACCTCAAAGAACTCAGGGGTGTTCCCCTAAGCATGGGGGCTGGGGGTGGGAAGACTTGGAATCTTTTCTCCTTGCACTATTTCAGGTAATTTCATGGACTTTGAGGGATTCAGTAAACCAAGTAAACGATTTTCATCCACCCCGAGTAAAAATATTATTAAAAAGTAGATGAGTAAAAAGAATAGGGAGTTGGTTAGCTTGGGACAATGCTTACAGCCAGTCATATGGACTATTTATAAGTCAGGGTAAGTTGGATAGAAAGCCAAATGGAAAGGGATTAAAGGGGTGTGTGTGTGTGTGTGTGTGTGTGTGTATGCGCGCACATGCGTGGTCTCACTGGAGATGACAGTACCAGAACATTTAAGGAGAAACTACTACTTATTTCTAAGACATCTCCCACCATCCTCCTCCCTCTCGCTCCTTTCACTTCCCAGGTGTTGGTATTTATTTCTAATCCCAGAGTATATTCTTTTTCCAAGTTAACTTTACACAGCACACTGTTAAACTCAGACTCTGTCCTTCCAAGTACTATACAAGGTGGTGATATTTAGAAAAATACACACACACACACACACACACACAAATCCTTTCCTGTTCTCAAGTTTGGGTGCTTTGGCTCAGTTAAGGGTGTTTTGTTCCCAAGGATGATTAGGGTGGCACCCTCAGTACTGATTACAGGGGAGCTATTTGTACTGCCCACGCCTGGGCATTGCATTATATTAAAACTTCCATTTTGGGGTATGTAGTGACTAAAAATTCTCTCCCAGCTTCAACTTGGCATCCACCGCATGTCTCAGTGGAAGTGAGCACACTGCATACAGAACCACGGGAACCCGCCGCATCTTTCTTCTTTCAAAGTGGTTGTGGGGAAAAGACACTGCTGAAACAGCATCATCCTCGGTCCTCCAATCTCAGAGGAGATTCCCAGGCACCAAAGGTTCTCTCAAAAAGTATAATCAGCAGGTTGCTATGACTGGATTAAATTAAATCTGACATGATAAGCTGCCTCTTGCACTGACAGATTCTCAATTTTCTAGAAGAATGAAATTATATATCACTTTAGAAAACGTATGATCATTCTGCTTACATACATAGGTAAACAAAGGGACAGCACATAAGTAGTCTTTGAGTTAGAGAAATAATTGATTTATAAATACAAATTTTATGAGGCAGCTACTATCTGCCAGGCCTTGAGCTAAGTATGGTACATTCATTACCACGTTACTTTTTTAAAAAGTCTGTGTTATTGTCCTACCTTATAGAATGAACCATTCGCACAGATAAAAGTTATTTGTCCAATAGCTGACAACTTGTAAACAAAGATAGAAGGCTATACAGTTAGCAAGAAGGCAAGTCACTCGCTCTGTCAAGTTCTTAGATGCTCTGGAGACAGAACTTGAAAAGTAGACCCAGATGGGTCTAGAATTCTGCTCACCTGAACAGTTCCACCTCTTCTTGAACACAAGTGTTTAGTCTTATCTTAGTTCATTCCATATGCCTTCCCAACCTTCATGCTTAGGGAAAAACATCAACAGAATTCTAAAACATTCGGCAATGCATGTCTTTAATCTCAGAACTTGGCCACTTGAGGCAAGAAGACCAGGAGTTCAAGGCTATAAAAGACCCTGCTTCAACACCAAAATCAAATAAATTCCAAGACTTAACTGGAAGCCTAAGGAAACACTGACAAGAAAAAAAAAATACAAACCAAGCATTGCCTGCAACACTTAGGACTTTGTATGCACTTGGGAGATAAACTTCATACCCCTCCCAGAAGATACAGCTCTGGAAGCGAAGATTAACCAGTGATTCAGCATACATTACAATCTTATATAAAACTACTTCTGAATATGCGTAAGAGGCATTTATATTTCTGTAACGACACATTATTTTTTGAGTATACAAATTCAAAGCAATCTATATTCCTGGAATAATAACTTCATGGCTAGAAGGATAATAAAAAGTTTAGAAATAACTTGGAAGATGGCGAGGGCAATATTTTTATACTTTAAATACTTAACTACAGTGAACTACATATAAATTTGGTTAGACAGCCTTGGTGAGCTGGACCAATGAATAATCTAAGACATTTTTTAAAGAGCAGTTCAGTAGCCTCACAATTTCCTATTATCAAAACTAACTTTCCCTGCAAATCTGAATCTAATCCAAGAAGTATGTCAATAGCCAGTTGTTTCTGCTTATTTATGATATAGGAACCGAGTGTGTAGGGGGGAAATGGGCTTATTGTATGGCCTAAGCATGTTTAATCAAGTCTGTAAAAGTATTTACTGCTAATGAAAGCATGGACTATCCTGTGCCTGAGAATCTAGCACACTGGATACTGTATACAGTGTAAGCAGGTACTACTGTACTGTTCCCCCCTGCTGGCAGACCCTAGTCACTAAAAGGATGAGCCTCTTTGACTGGGACTGTATCTATCACACATCCCTAGGAAGTATCTCTAGGCTGGAAAGCACTCAAGATCTAACCCAGGGGAAAATTATAAACAGAAAAGAAATTTTTAAAAATGAATTCTTTCTCTACCCACCCCATTTCTCAAAGTCCTATGTATGTGTACAGACTTTCTTAAGAGACCCCAGCACAATACTGACTGTGCTAAAACAAACACATCTAGACCTAAGACTAGGTGAGGTCTTCGACTGGTATTATCATGCAACCATAGGTATCTGAGTCCGGGTGGGTTCTAGCCTGGTCTGGGCCAAGCCTCAACACGAGGGTGAAGACAGTAGGCATGGAGGAAGGAATGCAGGAGAGAAAGGAAGAGGGGGAGACCTCGGGGCCACACTTCTTTCTAGTAGCAACAAAAAGGGAAGCCGCATACTGACCTAAATCATCTCTCAAAGGCGCTTTATAAATTACAGGGACAAAGGGAGGGGGTGGCGGGTGGCCTGGGAACCCCACAGACACCCTACCCTCTGACCCGCCCCCTCCCCCTCCAGCACAAGGGAAGCAAGACAGAAAGCAGCTCAACTCGGCCACGGGCGTGAAGCCCTCATTTGGGTTTCAATTGCCCATCCATCCACCCCCCAAAAGAAACACACGTAAACATTATACCCACCCCGGGGGCGGCCACTCCCGCCCCAGGGCTCCTAGAAGCGGAGGCCGGGGATTTACTTAGTTAGATTTTTCTTGCTTACTCATTTCCCTCAAGCACCCAACCCCCCGTTCCCACTCCAAAACCCCGCTCGGTCGCCTACCCTCCGTCTCGGGCCCCCCGGGGATCTTGGGTCCCCGCGGCGGTGGCTCGGGCCCCCGCGCGGTCCGGGTCACTAACCTGCTGCTGTAAGGGCATTTCCGAAAGCAGCCTGGCTCCGGGGGAGGTGGGGGGCCGGCTGGAGAGGGGGCCCAAGGCCGAGTGGAGCGGCGGCGCCGGGCGAGGGCGGGCGCCGTGGGGGGGTGGGGACGGGAGAGGGAGGGTGGCGGTGCCGGGTGCGAGGGCGCCGGGACCGTCCCAGGCCTGGGAGCCGGCGAGCAGGAGGAAGTGGGTGCCCCCTCTCCCCCTCCAGCGCCCCCTCCCGCCGCCGCCTCCTCCCCAGTCACAGGCGCGTCCTCCGCGCACGTGTGCGAAACGTCACCGGCGGGTCCCGGAGAGAAGGGACAGATCCTGGCGGCGGGACGGGAACCCGGCTGCCCCCGCCCTCCGTCGCCGGGGGGCGGGGAGGGGGACAGGGCGGGGAAGGAAGGGGCAAGGGGAGAGGCGGGTCAAGGGCAGGCCCGGGGCCCGCTGAGCAAGGCCCCAGCGCTCTGGCCACGCGGGCGCCGCCGCTGCCACCGCGGAGATGCGCCCAGGCCGAAGCACCCGCCCGCCGGCCCCTTGTCGCAGACAGCGCGAGCCCTAGCCCACCGGGGCTCTCAGCTCCACCTCCCCCACCGCGATACCCGTCCACCTCCCAGATCTCCTTTGTTGCCGGGAGCTAGGTCCCCAAAGGTGTCAGGCACTGGCGCCCCTGCGCTCGGAACACGCCTGCGGGACCCCCGGCCGCCCAGGGGCAGCAGAGGCACGAGGGGAAGCTTGCACGCCTCGGGTCCCCTGGTTTACATCCTCTGGGGTCCCCCACTCTCCAGTGCACTACTCCCTCCCCCACCCCCTTCTCCATCCGGGGCGTGACCCCTTCCTACGCCCGAGAAAGAGGAAGCTTCGAGTTGCAAGGGAGGGGAGAGTGGGGGTAGGGAAAAGTGCAGGAAAAGAAGTGGGGGGGGGCGCGAAAAGTTTTGGAGTGTTGGATGTGGCTCGCAAAGAGGGACTCCCCACTGCCCCGCGTGCCTGCCCTGGCCCCCACGTCCTCCCAACGTCCGCAGAAAAGCACCCCGAGTCTAACAATAAGCACACGCTGGAGGGACAGCAACGAGGCCCACGATGCTCAGCCTCGCGCTCCCGCCGCCACCGCTCCCGGGAGCCCGCCTCCCACCTGGGCTAGGGACGCTGAGGAGGGTATTACCGGTGGGCCACCGCCGCCGCCGCGTCCTGGTGCTGGTGGCTGCTGCAGCAGCCCGGCTCTGCTGGAGGGTCCTTGTGGCGTGGTGTAGAGGAGGCTGTTGGCGGCCGGCTCCGTGCCGGGGACACTGGGGAGAAGGGGGCCGGCGGCCAGGGCGCCGCTTTGGAGGGAGGTGGCACAGGACGTGGTGGAAGGGTTCGTAGTGAGGATCTGGATGTACGTGCCCGGGGCGGCGGCGGCGGCGGCGAAGCCGGGGCTGGCTAGCAGTGCCCTTTTGTCCATGGAGGCTGCAGCGGCGGCGGCGACGACAGCCGCCCCCTCCCCACCCCCGGCGGTCACCAGGTACTGCTCCAGGGCGGGCTGGATCCCCTTTCTCATCTCTCGCTCCTGCTCTTTTTTAGTGTTACGATATATTAACGTATTGCTTTCAATTTCTTTATTATTTGCACCCGGAGTTTCCAAGTCTCTCCTTCTCGCCTCCCCTCCCGGCGCTTCCGAACCCTCTCTCTCTCTCTTTTCTTTTTATTTTTCCGCACCGCACAGGCCCCGGGGGCCAAAAATAATCGGGGGTCTGGAGAGAGGAGGGTCCCGGCCGCACGGATATCAGGCCCCGAGGAGGGATGGAGGCGTCGGGGGCAGCCGATGCAACGGATTGCGAGGCGGTGGCGGCAGCCCGGGTGCTGCGGCCGGCAGCTGAAAAATGGCTCCAGGAAGCTGCTGCTGACAATGAATGAAGGGATACGGTTTACGCGCCAAGGTCCTCCCGCGAAACTCAGATTTCCCGCCGGCTTTTCAAACCATATTTGCATATCTCCGCCCCTCAACCCGCCGAGGACTGTTCCCACAGTCCATTGGATCCCTGTCGCCTTACTTCGGTACCAATCCTGGAGCGAGGTCGCCACTGGCTGTTTTCCATTGGCTGCCACACACCATGGTTACCGGGGTGACCCGGGCTCTATTTGCATAGACCAACCTGATTGGCTGGAAGCAGAGCAGGCTTCTTAGGAGGTGGGGCAAAGTCCTACTCTCCCACGGAAAGCCACGCCCATTTCAGGCCCCTCCCTCGCTCCTACCCGCGGGGCCGGCTCTGATGACCTGGGCAGGGACTCTGCCTCGCAGACTCAGTGTGGATCTAGTCTTGAGCGCAAGTTTCGGTTTTGGAAACTGTCAAGGTGACACCCTCAGGGACTTTGTTTCCTGTAACCAATCAGTGTAGTAAATGAAGAACTGGTAGAAATTCTCCCAAATATGTGTCAAAGGCGAGTTGGACCCGGCCTGGCAGGTGGAAAACTGAGCCCTTTAAATCCTGGGTTTCTTCCTTCCTGAAATCCAACCAATGACGTGAGAGCGGATCCGGAGGCCGAGGCTGATAGACAGAAGCATGTGGGCAGACAGAACCGTGGGGGTAGAAGGTTCAGCTGACGCGACTGCACGCACACTTTAGTTCATATTCCAGATCATTCCTGGCAGCTTTATGATTAGCTCGAATTCGGTTTAAGTAAAAATTAACTCTTTGTTCAGTGATCTCTTACTACAACTATAGGTTTGAGTCTAGCAAACACCCTCTCTGGCCCAGAAACACCCAGGGGAGTTAATCAGGGCTAACCTAGAACTGATCCGCGGGTTTTTAATCCGCCATGCAGTAATCCAAAGTAGTACAGGCTTTTATGGTGACGTGGGACTTCAGTGAAAGCTGCCTACACTCAGCTTTTTACATTCTCAGACTCCAGGAAATTCTTTAGCAAACAGTATAACCCAATCTATTTTAAAAGAGAAGAAAAAATGTATGCACATATGTAAATCAAAAAATATCAAGGAAAATGAAATAGTTGTCGAACTGGCTTCTATATTAAAGTAAATACTCGTGGATCTTTAAAATGAGGATGGTGGGGCTGGAGAAATGGATCAGTTAGTAAAATGCTTACTTGCATAAGCGAGAGGACCTAAATTTTACCCCCAACATTCACTTTAAAAAAGCTAGGCATGACTGCGTGTATCACTAATCCCAGAACTGGGAGCTGGAGACCTGAAAATCCTTGTGGCTTGCTGGTCAGCCAGTGGAGCCAGTTGGTAAATTCCAGACTCACTGAACTACCCTATTCTGAAAACTAAGGCAGAGAGCTCTTGAGGAAGACATCTGAGGCCTGGCCTCCGTATGCACGCGCATACACAAGCATGTGCAGTCATATGTACATACAATCTCGTACACGCACAATGAAAAGTAAGACTGAGGAGGAAGGTGAGGGAAGATGTAGAAACCAGATTTTCATTTAGTAGCTGAGAACTGCAAAACAGCTGTTGAGATAGATCGTTCTACCTCAGGCGCGTTATACCTTTTTAAATGTAGAGTATTTGGTAGGGTGCTCAGTGGATGATGAGGCTTGCGTTACACCGAGTCCTTTCACCTGAGTACTGTTGTTGATGATGATGATGATGGTGATGATGGTGATGGTGATGGTGATGGTGATGGTGATGGTGATGATGATGATGAGTAACTTACCCAAGCTCACATTCAAACCCTATGGGAAGCCTAACAATTTGGGTCAGTTCATGTTAGGACCATCTAATATTTCATTTCAGTTACCTTCACTGGAATTAAAAGTACTGTTAAGCTTTATACCAGGCTTGGAAATACATTGGTTTTGCCTTGAAGCTTGTTGCAGAGCCATAGAATTTGTACATTTGAAGATTTGGGGTCAGCGATAGAACCAGCTGTGTCTGTAGAGTCAGTACGGTGGAATCCAGAAGGCATACATACCTGGTTGAGTGAGAGGGAGGATGGCAACTTCTTTAATCTTATTTCATAACTGTCGCTTTGCATTATGGATCACTATGGAGAAAGCTAATACTGTAAGCTAGGATATTACCAGCTGCGTGATATTACTGTAGGGAGGTTATGGGGGAGGGGTGTTGCAACATGTCATCAGAGGGCTGCATCTGACATTAGAGACGATACCAGATTCCAGTCTTTGCAAACCCATAGGTGACCAGCAGTAAGGTAAGTAGGACATAACCCTAGGAGCAGAGGAAACAGCCTAGTTGATAAGTCCTCAGGGCCTGAGTTCAGACCCTAGAATCCATGAGTCCTTGGTGGAGAGTTAGCACATTTTAGTAGATTTGCACTTAGGAGTCAGTATAATCTGGGTTTGCATTCTGACTCTGCCATCTCGTCTGTCCTCCTCCTCCTCCTCCTTCTTCTCTCCCTCTCTCTCTCTCTCTCTCTCTCTCTCTCTCTCTCTCTCTCTCTCTCTCTCTCTCTCCCCCCTTGTTTAAAAAGAAAATAATGGTCAGAGAGATGGTTCATCTGGTCAAAGTACACTTGTTGCCAAGAGCTACAACTTAGAGTTTGATCCCAGCACCCATGTGGGGGAGAAAAAGGTTGACTCCCCAAAGTTGTCCTCTGCTCTCCACCCTACATACAGCACATTTATTTATTTTTTTATTATTGCGTTGGGGGGGTGAGTGATGTGTGTGGGTGTTGGCAGGATGTATGCATGCCACAAGGATGTGGAGTCCAGAGGACACGTGTATGGACTTGGTTCTCTCCTTCCAACTTGATTGGGGTTGAATTCAGCTCACCAGGCTTTTAGGCCAAGCGCTGTTTCCTGAGATGGTAATCTCACCAGTCCTACCTTTCATCCTGGCTCTCGCCTGTTTTCTGATATGGTAAATAGAACCTCATATTCCAGAACTCATGCTGCAAAGGTGGCCCTGAAAAGAGGCCGTACCACATGTGCAGTGTGCTGGGAGCACAGCTGCTGTGCAGTCTGAGGTAGCTACTTAGGAGGCTACTAATTCATATGAGCATGCTTGGTAATTCTTTGTAGGACAGCCTGACTCTACCGAGAGCCTTCAGTATCCTCTTGCTGGTGCAGCTTGGTGATTTTCCCCAACCAAGAATACCCAGGTCACGTCCTGGCTATAGGGAATATAGGGTCCTGACTCAGAAACTGACGATAATGCATAAAGTCACCTCTGCTGTCCATTCCACTCCAGCCTGCTCATTGGTTAGTGGCCCACTTCTGAACCCTCGTCACCTCCTCTTGAACATGCTTTTCCATAATGCTAGAGACAGACTGCTTTGCCAGCAACCATTCCCTCTCATTTACTCTGACAACTAGCTAGTTGTCTCAGAATTGGCCTATGTGATTGATTGAACAGGACCCTCCAAAGATAGGCCTACCTTATGCTCACTGGGACCTATGTTTGTGACACTCTCTAGGGAAAGACAGTCTTTTCAGATGTAACTAGGGTGATGCTTGCCACCTTCTAGCTAGATAGCTTTTATCTTTTCTTTTTTGTTTGTTTGTTTTTGTTTGTTTTGTTTTTCGAGACAGGGTTTCTCTGTGTAGCCCTGGCTGTCCTGGAACTCACTCTGTAGACCAGGCTGGCCTCGAACTCAGAAATCTGCCTGCCTCTGCCTCCCAAGAGCTGAGATTAAAGGCGTGTGCCACCACTGCTTGGTGCTTTTATCTTTTCTTTTGTCTTGAGAAGATTTCAACCAAGGAAATGTTTCAGTGGGTCCAGGGATACTTGCTACTAAGCCCTATGATCTAAGTTGCATTCCTAGAACCAACACAGGAGAAAAAGATCTCAATACATGATCAGTCTGGGTTATCCTGGGGTGTCCTTAAATCCAACAGCAAGTGTCCTTGGAAGACACATCTAGACATGAGGACAAAAGTCTGTGACGATGAAGACAAGTTGCAGCAAGGAGTTGCAATCAAGGCAACTGACAGCCACTAGAAGCTGAAGAGAAAAGGGAGAATCTCTAAACCTAGGGGAGCAGGGCCTTGTCAACAACTTGAGTTTGGACTTTTGACCTCTAGCCTTGTGCCAGAATGCACTTCTATTGAGCTGTCCACTTTGTGGTGATTTGTATGACACCTTCGGAAACAAATACAGCTGTTACCACATCTACCTAGCCTTTCAAACCTCTAAGCACTTACTCACCTTATGGATCTCCTGCCAGCACATCTTTCCTTATTGAACACCAGAGATCCTAACTGTGGTCCAGGCTATAGACTCTGGTGAGGAATTTTCAAGTACACCCTGCTTAATGAAGGAGATTTAGAACATACAGGGATGCCAGTTCAGGTACCGGGAGAGTCAGAAGAGGATATTGGATCCTCTGGAGCTGGCGTTATAGGCAGTCGTGAGCTGTGAGACATGGGTTCTGGGAATCTTACTCCAGGTCTCTGCAAGAGCAGCAAACATTTGTAACCACTGAGATATATTTTAAGCCCATCAGATGACTTATTCTTGCTCCTATACCTAAATGCTTTAGTGTTTGTAATTTCCCTTGAGCTTCTCTCGTTCTGCCAGTTAATAGGAGCTCTGGATTCCCCTTCTGGTACACATATTTACACACACATATACGTGTGTGTGTGTGTGTTTGTGTATCTGAATACAATATAAATATGCTATCTGTAGCAGAATAAAATTGACGTGTCTAAAAATGTCCATTTTCAATTCAGAGATAAACTTATGTCAGCACCTGTAAGTCATCCCCCCCCGCAAAAAAAAACCCATTATGAATCCAATCGTTGTATGAAACTTCAATATGGAATCCTCAGATGGAAAAAAAATCGTAAGTTTTAGCTGATTAAGGAAAGTGCTCATTAGCACAGCAAAAGTTTAGACTGTGCCTTACACAGATCAATTGCCACATCAGATTTAGAGTATCAGCTGTAGCATCTGAGAAAGAGCAATTTTGTAGTTTTGGGGTTTTACTTGACAGTTCAATTAGTTGCTCACAAAGAAATAACATTCTGTTTCAGCTTCCTGGTTTGGAAGAAAGATGAATATATGTCCTTAAGGCATTACCATGTCAAACACTGATAACAAAATGTCTTAGTGCATAGCCTACAAAACTGACCATTACATCACTATAGATAGGTGGATTTTCACCAGCATAAGGTTCTTTGCCTTCAGCCTGTTGGGCAGGAAGATTCTTGCTGGCTATGGGCAGGGCTTTAAATATATCCAGGATGTGCTTCTGGCATAGAGCACTGCCCTCACTTGCATCTTGTGAATCTAGCTCTCTGGTTGGGATCCAGAAATCTGCAGTTGTAAACAGGATAAGTTTGATGCATACAACCTACAGAATGCACTTCGATAAAAACAACCATACCATGGGTGAGCTGGCAGCAAGCTGTCTGCATTACAAATCGGTCTTTCGGGGGGGGGGGGGGAGGTAACTGTAACAGAGGACACTCCCTCGTATACAGCATCTGTGATTCAACTGCTAGCACTGTGAGAATGGTTCTATTTAGATTGTAGTGTGAATGGGAATCATCTTTTTACTTAAATTCTTGCCCAGCTAACAAATGGTGTGATTCAGACAAAATATGCTGGGTCGGGTAAGAAAGGGGACCATCTCAAAGGGGTGTGTTTCCTGTCCTTTCTGAAATACACTTTCATCATGTTGTAAAGTACATGAGGAAAAACAAAATAAATGTATGCCTCAAGGGGGCATTAAAAGTCGACACCTTTGCCATTTTCACCCAGGTCTAGAGGTAGAGCTTTGCCTGAGCCCCTGAGGTCTGAGTCACATGTTCTATCCTGAGCATGAACCTCTCTCCTAGCTGAAGGAACCGTGAGCCTGATGTATACAGTCTTTATTTCCATGGCATTTAGTCTATTTTTATTGAAATACCTGAGAAAAACAACTAAGAGGAGGAAAGGTGTGTTTTGGCTCGTGGCAGTGTTAGTACATGGTTAGCCAGGTCCAATGGCTTAAGGCTGGTCTGAGGTAGAAGGATATGGTAAAGGGAAGTTGATTACCTCACGACAGTCAGGAAGCAATCAAGAAGGGGCTGGAAACAAGATATACAGCCCCAGTAGTTCATTCACCTCGATGATAACCCATTAATGAAGTTAACAACCTCAAAATCTAGTCGCTTCTCAGTAGAACTCTGCTAGCTGGAGACCAGGCCTTCAGCACGGAAGCCTGCGGAGGCCACACTTCTGGGAACCACAGTACACTCTTATCTGTTTAACAACAATGTCACTTTGTTTGGAAGGTGTCATTGAGGCTTATGTCACTTCACCAATCCCTTTACAAGGTATGCTTTCAATCTTCTTTGAAGAATGTAGTGGGTGGAATGTTGTTTGACCCTCTTAAAAGATTTCCCCATTAGGAGCTGGCAGGATGGATCTGTGAGTAAGGACATTCCCCCCACCCCCCGAAAACGTAATGACCTAAATTCAATCCCCAGAAGCTATAGAAGAGGGTGAGAGCTGAGCCCTGCAAGTTGTTCTCTGACCTCCACACATAATACATATGCATATATGCATACATATGTGACCCCAGACCCACCCATAGTTGAGTAAGCATCAGAGCATTCAAAGGCTCCTTCTCCACTGCTTCTGGCAACATGGAGACATGTTTTCAGAGATGTTTTTACCTTTTCCATTCCCTAGATCCTTCCAATCCTCCTCTTGTATCCCTGCCTTGACCCACTTTGATTCTACTGTCAGTGGGTTGTCCTCAGTCTAGAACCTTACCTTAAAAGGAAATGCCAGTGGTGAGTGAGTGAGTGTGTGTGTGTGTGTGTGTGTGTGTGTGTGTTTGTGCACATGCATGTATTCCTTCATATATATATATATGTGTGTGTGTGTGTGTGTGTGCATGCATGTGTGTATGGATGTGTACGTGGATGTGTATGAGAGGGCAGTTGTGTAGAGGTACATATGTGTCTGTGAATACTTATGTGTGTGTGTGTGTATGTCTGGGTGGATGCATGTGTTTGTGGGCAGTGTGAGTATGTGTGTATGTATGTGTGCATGTTTGTATGTGTGTGCATGTGTGTGTATGTGTCCATGAGTATGTATGTATTTGTGCATGCTTCTGTGTATGTATGTGAGAGAGAGGAGCGAGACAGAGAAAAATTTTAGTTACTGTTCCTTAGGTAGGTACCTTTCACCTTGATTTCGAGAAAGGGTCTCTCAGTGTCCCCAAAAGTTCACCATGTAGTCCAGACTGGCTGACCCTCAAGCCCAAGAAGAATACCTATCTCCCCTGCCCTGTATCGACTGGAATTATAATCAACTGGGTGCCACCATGTGTTGGGAGTTGGTCTGCTGCTGTGTATACAAATGCTACATTCTGAAACTCAAGATCTGGTTATCCCCAGAGGAGTGAATTCTCACACATGCCTGCCTTTGTTGTATGGACCTTGCTCCCCAATTTAAAACTATTGGTTAAATAAGAGTGGCTACAGCCAATTGCTGAGGAGAATAGAGGTAGGCAGGGCTTCGGTTACCAAGCTGCAGATAGGGACCAAGAGAAAGAGAACAGGAGGAGAGGAGAAGAAAGACAGAGAGAGGAGGCTGCCATGAGAGGAGATGGACCAGTACGTAGTGAAGAGAGTGTGTTCTGCAGACAAGCAAGTGGAGCAAAAAGGCAGCCTGGTTGAGACTCAAATGGCAAGTAACTTGGGGATCACAGCTGGGAATTAGTTAGTCTAACATATAGAAAAGTAGATTAGGGGTAATTGCCCAGTAATTGTGCTAAAGCTGATTAAATAAATCTAGAGGACTCAGTCTCCATTATTAGTACTGGCCAGGTCAGAATAACAACCAATAGAGTTAATAAATATACATTATAGCAACCATGCCTGATTTCTTTTTAAGTGTAGGTTCTAGGAAAACAAACTCAGGCTGTCATGCTTGCAAAGCAAGCACTTTATTGAATGAGCTACCTCCCAAGCCAATTGGATGTCCATTTTGAGAAAGAGAGGCAGGTTAGATTGCCCCAGATCCTTTAGCTCTTCTAGCCACAGTACCTTGGCCTCACCTGCTGCTGGAGGACAAAACCCTTCTCATAGCTAATCACTAGCATCCGAGGTTGCTACCTGGAAGTTCTCATGTTCTTGGGTCCTATATGTACTGCATGTCTTTGCTGATAACTCATGGCACATATAGCAGTTGGCAGTTGGTACTCATTCATTTGCACCTTGGGACTCAGGTGGTTTACAATTGAGTTTTGTTCTAACACTTCCTATGTATTTCAGGCTCTACTTTCTAGAAGTCATTTCTATCGTTACATGGGGGATAAAGAAGGATGGAAGAATGTTACTATCTATCAACTTCAGATGTAGATTCCCCTTTTTTTAAGACAGTGGTTCTCAACCTGTGGGTTGTGATCCCTTCGTTAAATCTTTATCTCCAAAAATACTTCCATTATTATTAATAGCAGTAAAATTACTGTTATGATGTAGCAACAAAAATAATTTTATAGTTGGGGGTCCCCACAACATGAGGAACTGTATTAAAGGGTCATGGCATTAGGAAGGTTGAGAGCCACTGCTTTAAATTATTTATTTTGAACCCGCTGACTTGGCTTGTCATTGAATGTTGGCATGTCACTTAGGCAGATGCTCCCACAAGCATTAAAGAAAAGCAGAGTTATGGGCTGTTTTTATTTCTAGTCTCTCAGAGAACATTTGGAAAAGAGAGCTAACAACAGAACAGTAGTCAAAGGCCTCAGCTCTTGTGGTCAATGATGGCATGTGACTTGTATGGGAAGGAAGCAGAACACACACCTTTCATATATGGTGGGCTGGTTGTGCCTCTTGTGGGGTTTAGATGGGGCACACTGCCAGTAGAATGTCACAAGGGCCTGTGAGTAAAGACTTACTTTTTCTTTGCTACTTTGGGTTCCTTGACAGTGGTGCCTCCTCTTGATTTCCGTTCTACTCCTCTGACCTCCTGGATCCCATTGGTGGCTTCAAATCTCTTCTGAATTCTCTCTAAGCACTACTCTTATTCTGTGTTCCATTCTGGACCACCTCTTCTTCTGGTGGTTAAATGAACACAATGCAACATTTACCATCTCGGCCTCTTATAAGTATTCAATTACATACATTCACGATGGGTAGCCATATAACTCTTGGTACCCAAACCATTTTCATCATCCCTCAGCAGAAACTTTGTGCCCACCAAACAATGACTTCCTGTATGACTTACTCCTCTCATTGCTGTGACCAAATACCTGATAGGAACAACTTAGGGGAAGGAGGATATGTTTGGGCACAGACTGACATGGCAGGGGAAGTGTGAAGGTGGGGTGGCTTTAGACAGTGGCAGCAGCAGCCTTCTCACATCTCCCATGGACCAGAAAGCAGAGATGGAGCAAGAAGTGGATCTTATCTCTAACCCTCAAAGTCTGTGTTATCCACCACACCCTAAGGGTTTCATAACCTTCTGAAAAAATGAGCCTGTGAGGGACATTTACATCCAAACTATACTCCTCCCCACACCCATTTCCCACACAGTCCCTTTAATGAGTATTCTATTGTCTAGCATTTGGACACTACCGTGTGCCTCTCAGTGGAATCTTAAGTATTTTGCCTTCTGTGTCTGGCTAATTTCACTTGTCCTAATGGTTCTAAGGCCTGCCCAGATTGTGATATATTCCAAAATGTCATTACTTTTTATGTCAGAATACTATTCTATTGTGCACACATACAGCATTTTTTTAAATCTACTTAACTGTTTATGGGCTCTTGGCTGTTGGGAACAGTGCTGCAAGATGGAAAAGCAGAGATCCACTCAAGTTCCTGCTTTCAGTTCTTTTGGATATACACTTAGGGGTAGAGCATCTATAAATATATTGTATTTCTATGTTTTATTTTTGAAGTCCTTCCCAAACAATCTGGTTCTTATTTACAATTCTTTTAACTACCATTCATGGAGTGTTGTCAAATAGAGCTTTCTACAATAGTGAACACGTTAGAAATTTCATGGCACCTGACACGTTAACCCTCTAACTGTGTGGCTACTCACATAAACAAGAGATAGCATGACCAGTGAGTGAAGTTTTAAGTTTCATTTGGCTTTGGTTTATCAACTTCAAAATTAGACAGGCATATATAGGTGAATGTATGATACAATGTGTATCTATAAACTGAATTTTTCTAACTTTATATTTTTAATCTGACCATATATTTGAGTCTGAAAATCTCCAGATTGCAAAAATCTGAAGAATATAATTTTTAAAATTATAGTTTTAGAAATTACTTAAAATAACATTTTAAAAATGAAAATTACTTGAGAAATACAAGAACATTACAGGACACTTCATAGGATTTTTATATAATAAATTAGTCAATAACAAATCTTTGCAATCATATAACTCAAGAATACTGATATCAGCCATGTGGATATAACAGAGACAAGCATTTGAACTATTTATTCATAAGGAAACAGATAAAAGAGCAGGCTATCTAAGAGGATATCACTCCAATGGGTGACATGTGCCTGTAACCCCAGGATTTAGGAGGTGAGATCAGGAAGATAAGGAGTTCAAGGTTATCTTCAGCTGTATGTACAGTAAGTTCAGACCTAGACTGAGGTCCATGAGAACACATGTCAGAAAAGAAAAATCATGTCTTTAAGGTGAGAGGTTAGTCGTTACACCAGATAGATCAAAGCCTACCACATACAGCTGCCCGACGAGGAACTTATCAAGAAACTGTATCTTTTACAAATGTAGATGTACAAAAAGACAGTTTTATAATCATTGAGAAAGTTCATATATTTTGACGTTCACACTTTGTGTTTATATGCAAAGTCAAGGTTATATAGTGTTCTTTCATAGACTCTAATTCATGAAAAATACATGGAATGGATTAGAACTTTGTAGAAGTTTTTATACAATTTATGCTTTCATTACAGGCAATGCTGCTGTGATGGCACACACAGAATAGCAAATTTTAAAAGCTGATGCTGGCAATTGGAAAGAGTGGCATGAGGAGGAGGGGAAAATAAAAACTAAAAGGAAAATTCAGTTTATAAGACAAGGTATTCTATGGGCCTGGCAGTGGTGGTGCACACCTTTAATTTCAGTGATCAGGAGGCAGAGGCAGGTAGATCTCTGAGTTCAAGACTAGCCTGGTCTACAGAGCAAGTTCCAGGACAACCAGGACTACACAGAGAAACTCTGTCTTGAAAATAAATAAATAAATAAATAAATAAATAATAAATAAGCAAGCCATTTTAAGGCTGAGACTACATTTCGTGAAGCCCTTGGTTTACTCACCAGTGCTGAATACACCAGGCATTGTGTTACATACCTATAACCCAAGTACTCAGAAAGTAGAGGTAAGAGTTCAAAAAGTTCAAGGTTATCCAGGGCTACTTGAGGCCAAACTAGGCTACATGAGACCCTATTTTAAAAAGAAAGAGAATCTTCCTCCTCCGACCTCTACCAAACAAATAAAAAAACGAATGCCAGATTGTGGCTACTTAATTACCTGGAGATTCTCTGTCAGAGCTGGCTGACTGTCACTTTGGGAGCCTCATTTGAAGATGAACCCCTTGTCTTTAAAGAATGGCTCTCCATTGCACTACCCATTTGGATAGTCCCACGATTCAGCAGACATTCTGCAAGCATCCCTTCCTAACCCACCATCCTCTGGGCCACACTTTTACGTTCTTTGAGATATAAGGATTCACTTCACCTTACTCTTGCACAGGTCACAGATTTGCTAGAAACAGTAGTGATGCTAAAATGACACAGCTGTCTAAGCATCTTCTCATCCTGCCCAACATTGATTTCTTGAATGTGTCACTAACCTTGCTGGCTTACTAAGGCAAATTCAGATTTAAATTCTTAGAAGCTCCTGGTATTTCTTCAGTTAGAAAGAATGCCAATGCAGACACACATGATGCATTTTTACACTCTAGTTTTCAGCCTCATTGCCAAATAAAGTGTCCAATCCGTTCACCTGAAATTTCTCCACATGCAGTGGAATAAGTATGGCGGCGGGGGGGAATAAACTTTTTTGGTAACACTTAGAAAGTCACTTATTATGGGTGGGCATAGTACATATCAGTAATTTCACCAGAAAGCTGAGGCAGAGGGTTGTGAATTTGAAGGCAGTCTGGGCTATATAGCAGCAATACTTTGTCTTGTTTAAAAAAACATATCCTTGAGAAACCTTGATTACACCAACTTCCAAATCTGTCATTCCAGTTTGGGGACACAATTGAAACCCATTTCATTTTGCAAAGTCTACCTAATCACCAAGTTGATGTTCATAAAATATTTCACCTTTCTCAGCCAAATTCTAGAATGTTTTTATTCATCAAAAGCATAAAATGTACATGGTTGATTTTTTAAAATGTCAGGAAGGATAGTTTTTCATGTCCACCATTTTACTTTGTGAAGAGCACACTACTTTGTCTTACACAAGTGGTACATTAGATACTTATCTATTTTACAGTGACCAAATGCCTGATGAGAAGCAACTTGAGAGGAAGAGTTTATTGTGGCTCACAGTTTGAGAAGAGATTTGGTCCTCTCGTTGTGGAGAAATCATGACATCAGACGAATAAGACATCTACTCACTTGGGTCTTCAGTCAGGAAGTAGAGAATAGATAGGCTGGACAAGATGGCTCTGTGGTAAAAGCTGCCAGGTTTACCTAACTAAGTTCAATCCCTGGGCCCCACATGGTGAAAGGAAAGTACCAATTGTCTAGGCTTGTCCCCTGACCTCTACACACGCACACACACACACACACACATACACACACACGAAAGTTTGAATGAGAATGGCCCTCTTATGCTTATATGTTTGAATGCTTGGGTCCCTGTTAGTAGAACTGTTTGGGAAGGATTAAGAGGTGTGGCTTTATTAAAGTAGGTGTGGCCCTGTCATTGGGGATGGGCTTTGAGATTTCAAAAGCCCACACCAGGTTCTGTCTTTCTGTCTCTCTCTGTCTCTCTCTGTCTCTGTCTCTGTCTCCCCCCTCTGTCTCTCTCTCTCTGCCACCAGTGAATCACGATGTAATGCTCACAGCTAATACTTCAGTGTCATGTCAATCTGCTTCCCACCATGATGATCATGGACCAACCCTCTAAAACTGTAAGAAAGTCCCCGCTTAAAATACTTTCTCCTATAAAAGCCGCCTTGGTCATGGTGTTTCTTCACAGCAATAGAACAGTAACTAAGACAGTACAATAAATACATGAATGTAATACAAAAAATTCAAACCCCAAGAGTGGACTCCAGCGACTCACTCCTCCAGCAAGCCTCTACTTCCTAAAGATTTCACAACCTTCCAAAGACAGTGCCACCCTGGAGCCCAAGAGTTCCAACACATGAAACTATTGGGAACATTTCACATTCAAGCCATGGGAGGCAAATAGAATCTCAACCTCTCCAACACTGAGAATCACTGAGAACAGTGCAGTATTCAGCACACGTCTGTATCCTCTGAGGAACCTCTGCACTCCCAAGTGTCTTTGGTTCAGAAGGCCACTGAGGGATTTGCTGTAGTTTTTGTTGTTGTTGTTGCTTTATACAAACTTGTGTGAAGGCACAGAAGTGATACACAAGTGAATAGTTAGGCAACAGAGATGTCTTGTATTTTTCATGTTTAAGATCTTCAAAAGGCTCAATTTGCTTGTATTTGGGGAAAGGTTGTACTCTAAAAACTGTTTTTAAGTATAAACTGCCTATTTAAAATTCTGGTTATTCATCAGCTGTTGCAAAGAAACACTTTTGTGTTTTCACAGCAGGAAGTGCACTAATCCCTCTCCAGAATTTATCTTTCCACACACCCCCAACACACACACTACAGGGAGGGGGAGTGTTCAGCATTTGGACTTGCAGGCTTTCAGCTCTCAGAATTATGACATTTGAGCTTGTGTCTTTTGAGATTGTGACCCAAGCCAGTGGGAGAGACTGCTAGATTTCTTATTGAATGGTGGTTTTTCTTCACCTGGAAAGCTCACCCTATGTTTCTGTCCAGCCAGCTTCAGGAGCAGGGAACAAGAAGGCCACCCACTGGGGAGTAGCTATTTGTATCTTGTTGGTGAACAGAGGTGGGCAGGTGGGCTTAGGTTTGGCATTTTCATACCCTGATAAATAGATGGGTACACAGAATGCCAGGAGCAGAAAGAGGGGGATTGTATGTTGGATAAGAAGAATGAGGGAGCCTGAGGAGGAAGGAGGTGAACGGGACACTTAGGAGCCATCTTCTGTCTACTCGACTTTATCTAGAGTTGTCTTTGTCTTGTTGTGTCCAAATTCATGAGGCAGCTACAAGGAACAGATAAAAACTATTTCTGTAGTTCCCACCAGTCCAGTTTTAAGATGGGGGAGGAGGGCAAGAAGAGAGGAGGGGGAGGAGGGAGAGGAGGGAGAGAGAGTAAGAGGAGAAGAAGCCTTCTGGAAAGTCACTCTGAGATAGCCATGACCTTGGCTTTGGACTACAGCAAGAGTTAGTTTTTCTGTCACCTTTGAAAATCCTTCTCCTTTCTCTGGTTGCTGAAGGGAGACATCCTTCACAGGGCGGCTTTTGGTCCACTTGAGAAAGAACACCATTTCCTTCTTTCAGAAAGGTCTTCATAAATACTTGTCAGTTGATTGATGATACGACATTGCCCAACCCAATCACATCTTCCCCAGGTATGCAAACTTCCTGCTCAAAGACAGACTTCCTCTCCGCCACATTGAAGAGAAAACAGAAGGAAAGGTGGCCAGCATGTGTTTGGCAGACGTGCTCCAAGCATTCCCTGTGGAGAACCAATGGCAGAAACACACAGGCCAACATGCTTCAGATCAACAATGGCCAGAGTCTGTGTTTGAGAACAGACAGGCTTTCCTCAATGAACACAGGCTGGGAGGAAGGGGGTGGGGTACGAAGGAATGCATGGAATTACTGGAAGCACATCTGGTTCAATTAAAGAATAAAACCCTTTAAAAAAAAAGCCAGGGGCCTGGTTGTATAGGTAATGTTGTAAGATTGGTGATAGCTTTTTAAGAGCGGAGATTTACTCTTTTTGGCTAAGTTTCCAATATTCCAAGGCAGTGACACAGTATCTGCTGAGTGAGTGAGTGAGTGAGTGAGTGAGTGAGTGAGTGAATGAATGAATCTATGAAAAAATTCTTTGTGTATGAGGAAACTTATTCAAGCTATGCTTATTAAAAAAAATCAGTGCTTCTGTTTTGTTTTAGACACTGGATTCTGTTCTAATATAGCCGACGTGAACCTAACGGACTACAGTGAGGAAGGCTTAGCTCAAATGGGAAGTCTGTTACCTCTCATTCACCCCTTCTTGGTACAGAAATTCCAACTCATAAATCTGGGGAGAAGTACTCAGGCCTGATGTCCTCAGGAAACATTCTGGATGACTCTGACACAGAGGCCATTTTGAGACTCTGTTCCAGGGATCCACTGAGCACAAGAGTGGACTTCGTAAGCGTAGGGAGTATTGTCTTCACACCTTGAAGTCAGTGTTCACCTTAGATCACCACATCCTCTTCCTTACAAACTTGCCTGTTTGTGATCTTCTGGAACTTTCCCTCAGGGCTGGTTTTGGCTGTTGTTTTCTCTGTAGTTTTGAGATAAGGTCCCAAATAGGTCAGGCTAACTTTGAACTTTAATCTGTACGTGCACCCTATCTTCCTGCCTCCATCTCCCAAATACTGGCATTACAGGCAGGTTACCACACCCAATTCCCTGTTTGCTTTTTAAATTTTGCTTTTATTTGCTGAGTCTTGGCCACACATAACCCAGGCTGGTCTTGAACTTACTATGTAACTGAGCCTGGCTGTGAACTGTATATCCTCTTAATTCCCAAGCACTTGACAGGCATTTATTATGACACAGGCTTTCCTCATCTGCTCCTGGTCAAAAGACAATTAAAGAAGGGAGGGGGGCTTGACTTCCACACACATGCTTGCGGGTTGCCATTCTTTCAAGAAGGGAAAGGTGGTTTTCCAGGAGATTATATTTTAACAAGCCCTTATTTACGAGTCTTCTGTTTAGGAGCAAACTGGTGGCATACAATCACTGTACAACTTGGTAATGTTGGACAGTGAGAAGTTTTATAATTTGTTGGAAAGACTATAAGCTTCTTATCAGTTCATGATATTTTATGTAATTTGGACCTGTGGGTCCTTTTTAAAGGGCTATCTGGTAACTTTCTCATTAGCAACGTGCTTAGAATGGGTTTCCCACTTCTTTTTCTCAAGCTGGCTCCTGGAAAAAGGTTCTAACAAACTTCTGTGACTAAACTCTTAATATCCACTAGAACCTGTGAAAGAATGGTTGAGTCTCCTCTCAAAGGCAGAGAGTTGAATGTGTCACCTTACATTTGGCTCCTTGGAATTTTCTAGATGACCTTGAAAGGGTTGTGGCTTGGCGTTCTTTAATGAGCACCATGGGAAATTGCATGTGCTATGGCCCAAACCACAGGAAGAATTCCTCAGGTTCCCTCCCCAGACTTGGGTCCCTATGTCCTAAGAACGGGTTTATTTACAGACAACGATTATGCACAAATTTCTGTCAAAATACAGAGGATTCTAATCACTGCTTTTCTCCTGAGCATCTCCCTTCAGCCCGGGTATAATTTCTTTCAGTTTTGATCAGGACGTCAGGGTGTGTGATGCATAACTAATGGACTTCCCACCACCATCTGGCAAACTGCGTGAGTCCACAGCACATGCTATGGCAGAAGCCAGACCACAAGCCTGATTTAAAGGGAAGCTGGTTACAGGAGCACTATGCCTGTCAATGGCAGGTACCCCCGGAGCTCCATTGGTTTCCTTCTGGCTGAAGTTCCAGCTTCGGCCATCAGTAAATGTCTAGCTTTCAAGACAGTGCCCTTTACCTGCACTAATGAAAGTAAAACTTAGCTTTTAAATCCTTTTCTTACCAAAGAATACTTGTCTTGCTTGTAGCGTTTTAAGGTTTTCTTTGGTTTGAAACATTCACATATCACTAGTCGTCAAAAATTCTCACTATATAAGAAGTGTGGATTTTGAGGGCTTTCCTAGTCTGGAGATGTTCATGCATATGAACTCATCAAAGTTTGCTTTGATAATTATAAGAAAATATCTTCATTGCTCTGCTTGGAGCTACAGTTCCTGTCATTAGTTCTCCATCTCGCGATGAGATGGTTCACTAGAGTGCTTCATGTAATCGCAAAGCAAATGAAGACAGTGTTGGTCGCGATTACACTCAGTGTAATTTATGCTCTTAATAGTTCTTCTGTAATTTTTTTTTCTTTCAGAAGTACTTACTGCCATGTCTTTTTTAATATTATCCCATTCCCAGGTTGGAAATTTTCTATATATCATATCCATACATGTAAACTTAAAATATACTGTAAGTTACTGTAAGTCAAAGCAAGCCAACTTGAATTTGCTTAGAAAAAGAAATCTGTTTTGCCTGCCTTAAAATTTGCATTATGTTTCTTCTTTAATTTTTTTCATTTAATTTGCTTATTTATGATTACTTATGTACTGTGTCCGATGTGTGTGTGGGTGTGGGCACATACATGCCAGGGCACATGTGTAGATGTCAGAGGACAACATTTGGGTTCAGTTCTCTTTCCATCTGGTTAAGGCAGGCTGTCTGATGTTTCTGCCTTGTTACACTCTCCAGGCTAGCTGGACTATGAGCTTCTGGGTGATATCCTGCCTATGCCTCATATCTCCATAGGAATGTTATAACTAGACACATGTAAATATGTCCAGCTTTTTTACATTGGTTTGAATTCAGGTCATCAGGCTGTGTAGCCAGCACTTAAACCCCAGTGAGCCATCTCGTTAGCCCTCTTTGCATTGTCTCTGAAAGGAAAGTTGGATAACAGTTCGTGTCATGTCACACTTTAATCACAAGTACATTTTACATAAGAGGTGGGGTTAACATGACGGTTCCTCTTTTTATTGGTGGAAACTTAAACCCGATCATATAGGGTGAGTTGCAAGAAGGCAGTAACATGGCTGAGTCTCAAGAACCATGGGTTCAGAAACGAAACTACCATGGAGCTTGTCTACAACTTTGGCCTCCTTCATTGGTTGGCTTTATTTATTTTTCACTGATAACTGGTTCCTTCTATGCAGCAAATAACAGAGCTGTTTCATTAGCCCGTTGGTTAGGGTTCTCATCGTTGTGACCTGACTAAAAGCAGCTTAAGGGAGGAAGGTTATAAGGAATACCATCCATCATGGCAGCCGAACTAGGAGTCTGAGGCAGCTAGCTGGTCGCATTGGATCTGCAGTCAGGAAACAGAAAGCAGTCAAGAAGTGGGGCTGGGATATAAAACCTCAAGGGCTACTTCCAGTGACTCACTTCTTCCAGTGAGGCTCAACCCCTTGAAGGTCCCACCATCTTTTATAATAGCACCACTCTGTGAGGTCAAACCCTGACGCATATAAACTTAGGAGGTTACTCTCTACACATCCAAAGTGTCACAGCTACCAGTAGCTCTTCATGTTTCTAATGAGTTTCAGCACTAAGTTACACCAAACCTCCCAGGGAAGTTTCTCAATGTCATCCTATTTGATATCACATATAATCATGTAAGAAGGGTAAGGAACAGAACTGAATCAGACTAGTCCTAGGAGGCATATGCGTGCAATTGTGGTGGTGAACTCAAAGCAGTGAGCTCAGTCATGGGGGGAGTACCATTGACATCTACCATTGTTTCATTGCGTTAACAGATGACCGGCACACAGTTTGGTAGTGTTAAGTCTAAGTGACTGGCTGCCTTGGTTTGGTCGTGTTAAAAGTTTTACCAGCTTCCAGTTCTAGATTTTCTATTTCTCACAGCTGGAACCATTCACTTCCACTCAATTTGCAATAGGCTAAGCCCTGCATTAATCTTAGGACAATGACACAAAGGCCGATTCAGGAAAAGCAAAGTTGTTTATAGTTTAATTTTTCACTACTCAGATAGAGGACAGCATTTTATTGAATGGTTAGAGTGGAAAGGTTGTTTGCTTGAAAGCAGAATTCACCAGTTGTGTAAGCACACTCCAAACCCTTCTGTAGCATATCTTGAGGTTACATATTTAAAGCAAGTTTCCCCAGAAACCTGGAAGGTAGTGTGAGCTTTGGATGCTAACATCCAAGGGGGTAACAAGGGCTTGGGATCCTGCTTATCATTCTCTAGGGACATTGTCACAGTGGTGTCTAGTACTCAATGGTCAAGGGATGATGAGAGGTTTCTTGGCCTTAGATAGGCTTCTGTGTGGTTATGTGTTTCCCTGGTGACATTGTTTCTGTGTGGACTTCAAACCTGTTCCTGGCTCTTTTAGAAATTCTGTAAGCTTGGCTGTAATGATAAATTCATCTCTGTTGACACCATTGTGAAATAATTCTGCTGCCTTGCAGTGCATCTCCTGAAGCAATGCTATGCCATAAAGAACACAGATAACTGCCATCAAATGGAGAAGCACCACACAGTGTCTTCTAAATGTTTTTATCCCTGATACCCGCATTAGAACTCCTATAACGTGCTCACCGACACTGACTCATGAGAGACAGACAAACGTGCCTAACTCCCCATTGCTTGTGAATGTGCACTGTCTCCAATCAGCACATAGTTCAATTAAAATAATTTCACTGTGAATAGTTGATGCAGCATGACTCAACGGTGTTAACACTGTCAATAACTATGAACTGGCTGTGGTCTACCAAATGCAGTGAATACCTAGGGTAAATGCCAGAGCATGCTTTGCTGTACCACCGATTTCGTATCTACCCTGGCTCTCGTCTCCATCTTGGAGATCTGTTCTGTCTCTTAGATAACCAATGTCTCTCACTGAACTACATTCATAGAAAGTCCTCACCAGAACAACTGAATAACTCTGCAGGTGTTTCTTACTTCTGCTTGTTTCAATGGCTACTGATTCCAGGACAGCCAGGGATATACAGTGAAACTCTGTCTCGAAAAACAAAAACAAATAAACAAAATAAAACAAACAAACAAATTAACAAGCAAGAAAATGGCACCAATGGCTGCTGAATCACCTATTGCTTTGGTCTTTGATAACCTGTTGGTGCTTTAGAGAAGGAAGGTGACAGTCACCTATCTTCTCCTTGTGCTTGCTTCCAGTCCGGTCTATTATCCTAAGCCACAGATTGACATTGTCATTGTCTATGCTATCTCACCCCTCCTTTTATCTCCTGTCTCATCTCTGAGTCACAGATTGAGTTTTTTGTTTGTTATATTTCCAAACTACTGTTTATGACATAGGTTTTTAGCTCCAAATATTTCAAAGCTTTGATTTTGATGTGCAACACCATGATTTGGTAACTGGCCACCCTTTTCCTTCTCCCAAAGCTCAGGTCTTTGAAACTCAAAGTCTTGGCTGCACGTCGCCAGTGCTTGGTGCTTCATGACCCTGCTCTAACAGTGTATGTATATGGCAGGAGTATGACTGAGAGAGATAAAACAGAATAAGATCTTTGTTGTTCTTGTTGTCAAAAAAAAAGTAAAGACAAAATTGCAGTGGTTGATATATTAAAATATCCCATACATAAAGGAAAATTTGGGAAGTCTGCCTGGCTGTGATTATTTCTGAGAAATGAGGAAGGCTTGATAACAGTGTGAGCAGATTTCTATTTTCATTCTGTAAACTTCTTTTTGTATCTGTAATTATTTATAAATATGTCTGAATATTAACTTCTGTAAGAAAACCACTGATTACAAGAAACAAGAACAGATTTTCAACACAGGCATTCTACTCTAATTTTGGGGATAGCATTGGTACATGTGTATACAGATATGTGTGAATGTGTAAGGTACATATATGTGTATGTTTAGGAAGTATGTATGTGTGGTGTATGTATATGGTGTGTGTGTGTGTGTGTGTGTGTGTGTGTGCATGCAGAGGTCAGAGGAAGGTTTTAGATGACCTCCTCTATCACTCTGATATGTTCTTTTGAGGCAGAGTCTCTCACTGAACAGGGAACTCATGATTTTTGTTAGGATGGCATATAGCAAGCTTCAGCCATCTTCCTGTCTCTGTCCCTATCAGTGGGATCACACTTGGCTTTTTATGCGAGTGCTGAGATCCAGACTCGGGTACCCAGGCATGCAGGTACAGCAAACACTATTAACTGCTAAGCTTTCTTTCCTGCCCTTAAATCCTGAGCTTTTTACCCTTGATCTTTGCTGTTCGTTATCCTGATGCTGATCATGGTTGCGTTTTTCTGTCTCCCTGACTCTTTCTGGACACTACCAAGCTCTTCTCCTCTGGAAGCCTTTGTGGACTTCTGCATTCTCCCTTCCAGACTGGGTTGTACGTTTCTTCCCGTGTCTGCTGGGACTCCCCATACACCATTACCATGGCTCTTACAGTGGTGAAGTTTGTCTTTGCCTCAGCGTTTATCTTCTCCACTCTATTATGAACTTTCTGAGGATAGAAGTTGTATCTCATTCATTACTACATCTCTCGAGCCCTGCATTGGCTGGTAAGGCAGTGCTTAACGCTTATTTAAATTCTATTCCTGCATCTCCATCATAGAATTGCTGCCCTGACATACAAGAAATAAGTGACAGTACAAATACTGTCTTGACGTATCATGCGTTGCTACTTGACAAGTTTTTTTTTTCCTGTATCTTCATTTTTTCAGATCAATGTAACTTTTCTTCACATTTGGAAGACCAACTCCTTTTTTCTTAATTTTCTAAGAAAATTCTATTCACTCTCTCTTTCCTCTAATCTTAACCGATAATGAGCCCCCATTTTGAGAACAATACCTCCACATCTGGTTTTGAAACATCTTCTTTTTTCTCTTGTACCAAAGTCATTTAGCCCATGTCACCATTTTCTGGGATCTGAGACATAACTGGGCTAGACTTGGTGAAGGACAGCTGAATTTCATGTTTGTTTATTCAGTTATTTCTGAATGTTTACTATATGCTAAACATCATGCTGTATTAAAAGTGACATCAACAAATAAGACTTGATCTCTGTGCCTGAGCAACGAGGATCTTTGAAGAAAACAGGTGGCTCTTCCAACTTGGGTAGGTTGAGGACCATATAGACAGTTTAGAGAAAGCACATGAGACAGTGTAATCTCATAAGCATACTGACAGTCAGGACCCATCACTCTCCTGAGGCCTGAAAGGAGCTGTAGGAGCTCAGTTGATAGAACATGACATGAAAGAGAGGTACCAATAAGCTGTGTGGAGATGCTTCCTGACAGACGTGGTCTAAAGTTAATGTCACAGTTAGACCATGGCGACAGAACAGGGAAAGGCCTGGGAGTAAATACTCTGACTTTACTCTCTTTGCCTTGCTGGTATCCCTTCCAGACCTCTGGGAACAAGTGAGAGAGGAAACCCGTTGGTACAGCCTCTTTGAGCATAGCTGGAAAGAAATGCACAGACTGGATCAGCAGGTGGGAAGCTGTTTGATACCTAGCAGGACTAAATATAGGATAGTAAAATTGTGAGCTGCGTCTTCAGGAAACCCTGGGGACCTGGAAAGGATGATCTTAAAGCAGTGTGGGCCTAGAGATGGGCTCAAGGGTAACAGAAGAGAGGGATGATAAGGCTGGTACTTGGGGTGGAAGCAGGGTAATGAACTTGGAAATGCTCAGGAGGCAAAGGTGTTAAGTCTGAAGGAATGAGGATTTATATACACTCACTCATGGATGTATAGCTCATGTAATTGTTAGCTGACAGTACATTGAGATGCAGTCGCAGACTAAAGAGAAAAAGTTTGCACTAGGGCCACCAGAATGAAATACCAGGTGGCCTTAAACAAACAAAGCCACTTTAAATTATAAGGAAAGAGGTCTAGGCAGGAAGGACAGATCTGACACTTATTAGCATAAAGCACTGCCTTACCAAGCCAATGCAGGGCTCTAGAGATGTAATAATGAATGAGATACAATTTCTATCCTCAAAAAGTTCATAGTACAGTGGAGAAGATAAACACAGAGGCAAAGACGTGTAGATAGAAACAGGACTGGAGATTAAGACTTGTAATTATGCTACTTGGAAGGCTAAAGTAGAGAAATTACAAGTTCAAGGCCAGCTAAGGCAGCAGAGATCAGCCTGGAATACTCAGTGAAGCCTTGTCTCAAACTAAAACCACTGCACTTGTACAGATCCCAAGTTCCCAGCAGAGCTAAGACTAGAAACCCCAGCGACCCTGAAGGGACGGTAGGTGCTTTACCTGATTCTCAAGCACCAGGATGCTGTCACTAGCCACAGCCCACCATAGATTTGTGGCCATCAGTCATGTATGGGCAACGCCACAAGCCCCTCCACAGGTAGAGGATGTGACCTGTGGCAGAGCAGATGAGGGACCATGAACCCTACAAGCACCCACAGAGGCTACTCATAATCACCTGTAAGTCCAGCTTGAGCTGCTCGGATACCCCTGGCTCCAAGGGCACTTGCATGCATATGCATAGACACATATAACTAAAAGAGAAAGAGTAAAAAGCAAGGCTCAGTTGGTAAAGGTGCTTGCCACCAAGCCTGAAAACCTGAATTTGATATGTGGGATCCACATGATAGAAGGACAGAATTTGTTCCTGGGTGTGCCCTCTGATCCACTCAGATATCATGACGTGTGAGCTCGTACACACATACACCATACGCCCACAAAAATAAATATACATGTGATGGTTTGTAGATGCCTGGCCCAGGGAGTGGCACTATTTGGAGGTGTGGCCTTGTTGGAATAGGTGTGTCACTGTGGGCGTGTGCTTTAATTCCCTAGTCCTAGCTGCTAGAAGCCAGTCTTCCACTAGCAGCCTTCAGATGAAGATGTAGAACTCTCAGCTCTGCCTGGACCACACCTGCCTAGATGCTGCCATGCTCCCACCTTGAAGATAGTGGACTAAACCTCAGAATCTGTAAGCCAGCCCTAATTAAATGTTGTCCTTTATGAGACTTGCCTTGGTTATGGTGTCTGTTCACAGAAGTAAAACCATAACTAAGACAATACACATACATACATAAATATAGTCCAAAATTGTTAAGGGTTGAAACTGTAGCTTAACGGTAGAATGCTTGTAAACATGTGGGAAACCCTAGGTTCAATTCCCCATTGCCAAAATAAAAGAAAATAAAATTATGTAGCTAGGATGTAGTTGAAGTATGTAAGTACATGATGGCTCACAGAGTCACATATGAGCAACAAATCATTAGACAACCCTGTCATTGAAGATCATAGAATATTCTTAGATAAACCAAGATGCTTATATCACTAGACAAATGTAATCTTTTCTAAATCTGTATGTGTGTATGATACGTGTATATGAGTGTGTGTATGATATGTATATGTGTGTATGTGTATGTTCATATGTGCAGATGTGAACTCATGCGTGGCATAGTGTGCATGTGGAAGTCAGAGGACAGTCTCATGTTTTGGTCCTCATCTTGTGTTGCTAAGTCTCCTTGCTCTGCGGCATACCATCAGGCTAGCTGGCCCACAAGGTTCTGGGGATTCTCCTATCTCTGCCTTCTGTCTTGTCATTGGAGTGTTGGGGTTACAGACATGGGCTACTGCATCCAGCTTTATGTGGGTCCTGGGGATCTGAACTCAGGTCCCAACATTTGCACAGCAAAGCACTTGGCCACTGTGTCATCTCCAGCTCATAAATCTAAACCTATGAGACAACATTGTACAGTCACTAGTCACAAATGGAGACATTGCAGCGGATACACTATAGGCCTATCGCTATAGATTGAATCGGCCAGTGACTGTTTAACAGAGAAAGAAAAGAACTCCTAAAAAAGAATTCGGGCAGGCAGAAATTAGTGACTGAAAGTGGATGTGCAGGATCTAGAGAGGATTTTTCAAAAAGAAGTTAAAGAATTCAAGAATACTACTTCAACACTTAACTAGGCTTGGGATTCTGTTCTCCTCGCTCCTGTGGGCTCCTGTGGGCTCCTGTGGGTTTCTTCTTCTCTTGACACTTTTCCTAAGTTTGCCACCAAAACACTCCTTTTCTTCTGTCTCTAAACATGCACATTCCCAAACCCTTGTAGAGTGACATTCCTAACTCACAGAAGTGTTTATTGACTTGTTCTGAGCTCAGTCCTAGGGACAGCCCCCAGAGTCTTCCAAGGTATGAAACCATTTTCCCACACAGGTGATGTTCCTCGGAGAGACACTCTTGCCTGTGCATATCTGCCCTTTAGTCACTGTCCTGTGTCTGGGGAGTCTTTGGTGTTCTTTACCTTATTAATTTCACAGTCAGAATCTTTAGATATGTGGACAGGTAGGTAGAAGATGCAATAATAATAATATAAAAAGAATAGCTGCGGATTGTAGCTCTCTGGAGGCAGAGCAATGTGGATGTCTTCTAGCTCTTCTAGTCTCCTGGGGTTTCCCCCTTATACCAGTGCAACAAACATTTCAAGGAGGATCAAGGGGCAAACAAAGCAGGAAGTACTTAGTAGGGAGGAGCGTATAAGATCGGCTTAACCACTCTTACATCGCCCTGGCTAGAAGGCACACCACGAGTTCCCTGTGCATCTGAGCTGAGGCTCTCCTTTTTGCCCCTCATTTCTATGCTTGATTTGAAGGCTTGAAGCAGTTTAGATATTCCCTTGAACATATAAAAAATGAATCATCCCACTCACCAGTGGGAATGGGATTACTGACGGATAATCCACTCCAAAATATAAGATGTCAAGTCCAGGCAGGCAGTTTCTAGAGACACTGGTTTATGGGCCAAGTGTCTTTCTGGAAGCACCATTTGGGCTTATTGTTGGATTTATTGCTGATGGGTGGATTACTGCACTCCCCACTGTGGGCTAGCTATTAGACGGTACATCCCCACCTACAGGAATTCATTACAGCAAATGGCCTATTCTGTCTTCTGTTAATTTAGTCTGCAGTCCACAGCACATCATGTTAATGCTGCCTGGGTAGAAGATGGATGTTGTCCATGCTTATGTAACTTCTGGTTGAGTGCTTTATGCTCTGGCCATGCTTATTCGTGAGTCATAATTATGTCTGTGTTAAAACACGGCAGAGAGCTGTGTGTGCCTGTGTGGGTGTTTTATGGATGGGTGTTGTCTAGAGTCTGGGAAGCTAAACCTGTTGGTAAAGCGTTTTCATTTACCTAAAAGAAAGATCTTAACATTTAGTAAGGATAGAGTTAATTTCAATGAGCTATTTAGATGTAAAATGAGGCAGCAGAGTGTACAACTGGGTAGGAGCTAGCCTCCCACCTTCCCAGGTATCCTTGGAGAAGAAGGTGGGAGGTGGAAAGAGTTCTCAGCTTCTCCCTAGGCAGTTTCTGGTCATTTCTGTGTACCAGGTAGACACAAAGAGGTTCTCAGCCTCAGAAGAGAGATGGCATCACCGTTTAGGTAAAGGAAAACCAGAATGTACAATGGATAAAAGGAGCAACTCTGGATCAAGATTGAAGTGCTCTGGAGCAAGCTTTCTTATCTGTAAAATGGGATGGTAATCGAGTCTGTTTCGTGGGGTGGCTGTGGGATTAAATGAGTTACTACTTGAAAGGTTCCAGTGCCTTACGGATTGTGGTTCTCAGAAAGCCATCATCAGGAGAGTTCATGGAAAGACCTTAAAATCGGTGCTGACGCATGCCTTTTTGCCCCTCAGGAATGAGAAATCCCAGCCCATGTTGTCTCTCTTGAAAGCCTGATTAACCAGAGCGCTCTCCTTTGTCCTTAGAGGGTGGAGAGGGCAATTTCTCCTCCTTCTCCGGGAGTTCAGTGTTCATGCAGGCTATGGTGTGTGTTTGTCTTTTGTGAGGCTGTGTTCTTTCCACCCACACTACACCCCCAGCCCCGCAGGCATCAAGGCCTCATTGCCAGGGCTGATTCTTTTCTTCTTGCTCAAGTTCAGACAGCTCTGTCAAAGCCCTTGTTTGCTCTGATGGAGTGTGGGTGACTTCGTGACTGCCTTCCCACCTTACCCAAGACCAGCTCATTCTCCCCAAAATGCTATGAATTGTTTACTGTGTGTGGTTCTTACTTTCCTGTACCCTAGCCAGCATGGTAGGGGGCCTACGAGACACTACATGGACTCTACATTAGCAAACCCCAGCTCTCTGTTTACTTTCGGTCTCAGAGTTCAACCCCTCTGCTGATGCACCCCATCTCCACCGGCTTTGACTCCCTTTTTCAATTAAGAGTGGGTCCCCTGGTTCATGCCATTCTAGGCTTTCCTAGTTTCTCCCCGGCAGCCATTGTCGCCACAGCAATCAGAAAGCAGAAACGAACAGAACAGCCACACAGAATGGCTTCTCAAAATTTGAATATTGATGAGAAAGCTTGCATTTTCATGGCTCAAAAGAGAAGGGAGTCGGAGGTCCTGCCAACGCTCTGCTCAGCTTAGCTCCACAATCTTGTCTCCTTCCTGGACCACTCCGTTGAGGCTCACAGTGCTGCTTTATGCTTTTCCTCACTTGATTGCTGCAGGGGAGGGCTTGGAGAACTGGCTTCTACTGCCTTGTTTTCTCTGGTTTCTTTTGTTTTTGTTTTTTAATTAAAGGAATTCTCTATGAGGCAGATCCATCCTTCCATATGAATCCAGAAGTAGTAATGCTTCCCTTTGAGTATACATGAGACCCCGTTTTGTATGACATGGAACTCTTGTCTTGGGAGGCTATAGTTCTTTTCCAGGTTGGCTTCTTCTTTAAAAGGCGTTGTGTATGAAAACTAACAGTGGTTTTCCTTGGGCCTTCTGCATCAGAAAGCACAGTGTTTTTATCTCCAACTTTCAAACATCTCCCAGATAACCAGGGTAATGGAGAGTAGGGAATTATTCCAATGTATCACACAAGCTAGGTTTGCTATAACACCCCCCACCTAGAAACAAGTCTCCCTGCAGAGTCGGAATATAGTAGAGCCATGGGCATAGGTTTTAGAGCCAGACTGCTTCCATTCAAGTTCTGCCATTCACACTTCTTAGCTGGCTGAGCAAAGTTGAACAACTTACTCAGCTTGCTGTGCCCCTGCCTCCTCATCTCTATAACGGAAGGCTGAGAGTCTATTTATCTGTCTCTTAGGGCTTCTGTTAAACATAACCGAGTTGCTTTGTGTGATACATTTAGGACAGTGCCTAGTCTAGTGTACCTACTTAATATATATCAATGACCATCTTCTTTGCTTTCCTGCTGGCATTTGTTTACTACCTAATCTAATAACCCTGCTGATAGAAAGTTGAGGGCAGGAAGTGGAACAGATGATATAAGGAGAAATGACTGAAGCCAAGGGATGGGCATATTCATTACACTAGCCTCTCTGTGAATATTCATTTCCTATGATCAAATGCAAAGACAGAAAAGGCTGAGCTGTGAAGTATGCCACCGTGGATCAAACGCAGTGTTGGGAGAGCCCATCCACGCTAGGTGGGAGGCCAAATGGCTGCAATCTGCTTAGACAACAGTTTGACAGGATGTATCAAGAACCCCCGAATGTTCGTTCCACTTACTATTTTATTGCTGCATGAAAAAAAAATTACTCAGAAACTTGGCTTAACACATCCATTTTTTATGCCTACAGAATCTGTGGACGGGAATTTGGACAGGGTATATGGAGGATGCCTTTTCTTTGCTTCACAGCCTGCAGCACCTCAGCTGGTAGGGCTCAAAGGCCCAGGTGACTAGGGCTAGGGACTGGTCTTCAGAAGGAAGGTGTCTTCACTCACAGATCTGGGTTCTAGACTGATTTGACCCAAAATTTAGGAAGACTCCCTGGAATACCTCAAGGAACCTCCATGGGTCCTGACTTCTCTACAGCATGATGGCTTTAAGCTAATCATGTTTATATGGCAGCTCAGAGTTCCCAAGGGTGCAAGTCCCAGGCATCAAGGTTCATTGGTTTGTTTACTGTATTGGTTGAAGTTGCCATAAGTCAGGCAAGATGCAAAGGGAAAGAAAATAGATCTCAGACCTCCATAGAAAGAATGGTCAAGAACATGGAGGCCAGCTTCATAGATCGTGGAATATTTGCGACTTTTGACCCAGTGTTTTCAAATCTAAGAATTTATTTTCATGAAGCCACTCTAAATATGGATTATATAGATGAGGCTGTAGGTCAGTGGTAGGGTGCTTGCCTACTAGAGTATGGAGTATAGAGTATAGAGTTTAAAGTATAGAGAGTATAGAGTATATAGCATATAGTATGTGGGACCCCGAGTTCAATTCCCAGTACATGCATAAGCACAAGAAGTGTACAAAGATTTATGTTCATATATATGCATGCACATAATACAGCATATTTTATAATAATAAAACATTAGAAATGAAGTTAATGACTATCAATAATGAATAAATTAATACCAGAAAAATCACAAAGATTGTTTAAACCCATTAAAATAATATCATGAAATCTTTTCATACATAGGAAAATGGTCCTATTTTAAAATGATAAATGTGGGATCCATATTGTGTGTACTATGGTCTAAAATATATTTTCAAATCTGAATGATTAGACATGATATGAACTGAGGTAAGGAGAAACTATCAAATCTTAACAGTGGCCATCTCCAAGTGAGACTATGGACAATTTTTTTCTTGATAGTTTTCTGCCTTTCTAAAAAAATTCTACAATTTGTCCATGTTTTTAAAGATTTATTTTTAGCTTATGTGTGTGTGCACGTGTATGTGTGTGTGTGCGCACGCACGCATAAGCACACAGAGGCCAGGAGAAGGCATTGGATCCTCTGGAGTTGAGTTTGAGCTACAAAGTGCGGGTACTAGGAATCAAACTCAGTTCTTCTGAAAGAGCAACTACTAAGCTATCTACCTACTGCACCTACATATACACACATACAAACACCATACACATACACCACACACAGTACACACATACACACACATCACACACATATATACATGCCACACATACCACATATACATACACACCACATACACATATATACAAACCACACACGCACCACACCCAGTACACACATACATCACACACATACACACACACCACACATACTACACACACACACCACATACACATATATGCAAACCACACACACATCACATACATATACAAATATACCACATGCCACACACATGCTGCATATATCACATACATACACAAATGCACCAGAAATATACACTCATCACACACATACAGAACATATACACACACTATATACACACACACCACACATGCACACACACACAGACACACACACACACATTATTAAAACTCCAATATGTTTGTTCCATTAAAATAGTGGCTCCCTACCTCTTTAGTTGCTGTATTGAGCCATAAAAAAAACTTGATTGAAACTTATATTTATATTTATCTTAATCCAGTTAGGTTGCTGTAACAAAATATAATGAAACTATGTTGTTCTACATGGGTGCATATAGGCAAACATGGGTGCACACCCATATGCTCGCACATGTAGAAGCCAGAGGAAGATATCGAGTGTCTTTCTATATCACCTCCTGTCTTATTCCCACGAGACAGGGCCTCTCACTGAACATGAAGCTCACCATTTCACCTAGGCTGACTGTCTGGTGAGCTCCTGGGTCTGTCTGTCCCCTAGTGCTGGACTGACAGCCATGAGCAACCATGACCAGCTTTTTCTTACGCGTTGGGAATTCAAACTCAGGCCCTCATGCATGCAGAGCGAGTGCTCTTACCCTGTGAACTGTCTCCCTAGTTCCTAAAGCTGGGTAGCTTATAAACAACAGAAATTACTCCACAGTGTCCTGTTCCAGGAAGTCTAAAATCAAGCAGGAGGTGGTAGACTTTGTGATTGGTGCCAGATGGCTTTGTAGTTCATGGAGTACAACCTCCACCTCTGACCTCACAACGTGAGAAGAGTCAGAGGTGTTTCTCTAGCAGTTAAAAAAAAGAGATTTATTTAATTATTACATTATATGTTTAGGGGAGGAGAGACATGCATGTGAGTGAGGGAGCCCATGGAGGTCAGAGGCACTGGACTTTCCTGGAGCTGGAGTTACAGCCAGTCATGAAGTGCTTGATATGAGGGCTAAGAACCAAACTTATGGCCCTGTAAGAGCAATACATGCCCTAACCACTGAGCCACTTCTCCAGTCCCTCTTGAAGTTGTTCTATAAGGCAGCTAATCCCCTTCATAAGGGCTCCATCCTCAGGCCCTAATCACTCTCCTAAGGGTCTTTCTCCTAGAACTATTCCCTTGGTGGATAGAATGTCAGTCGATGAGTTTGGAAGGGTAGAAATAATCAGACCACAGCAATATTATCAAACGTATATACTCTGTATTGTGAAGAGGACGGACTAAGCCGAGCGGAAGCAGGACTCACAGCATCTTTCGAATGCAGTTTCTCCCTTACTCACCAAGTCTAATTGATGCCAGTTTGAGGCCCAGGAGACCTTCTTCTCTTGGCTCAGGGTCATCAAGGTTGGGAAAGAAAGTGTAAATGTCATACTCCAGTTTCGCCCTCCTTTCCTGTTCACTGAACATTAAAAAGGAGGTAGAAGTTAAATCAACTCCCAACAGTGTATTTTTCTCAGCTATAACATTTGCCCTTACATCTTCATAACTGTTTTCTACGATACTTCCTCAGTACACAAAGAAGTCATTCTCTGGCTCAGTCTGTAGGCCTTCACCCTGGGCCTCGGAGAATCTCTGCTGTGCCCATGGCTTCCCAGCTCCCCTTCCTGAGGTTGCAAACTGTCCTGCCTCATTCTTTTCACGCCAGGCCAGGTACAGGCTTCCCAGTGAGTTCATTAGTTGCTTCTAAATGAGTAGTCGTGTCTATTCTCAGAAGAGGTCACCCTCCCTGTTTGACCCAAATCTGTGGCTTCCATCCGTACTCAGCAGGCTCCAATGCTTCTGCCTTGGTCCCCTCCTGAGACAGATGGTGACAGCCAGCCCTCCCTTCCGCATCCTCATCTGTGAATTCAACATGTGCAAATTCAGCCAAGCTCAGAGCAAAAAAGCAAGGGAAAATTCCATTTATACTGAACGCATAGAGGCTTTTCCTTATCGTTATTCCCTAAACTACACGGTACAATTCACAGAACGTTACAAGATTCGCTGGGGTCTGACTATGTGTGCCTCTCCAACTTACTCATTGACACTCTGCTCATCAAGGTGTTAGCAGGCAAAGCCTTTAGTAGATGATTATGTCTGGGGATAGAACCTTGTTAAATAGGCCCTGCTTTCTATATTATTTAGATTGTAAATAATCTGGAGGACTATAGGAAAATGAAGAGTGTTTGTAAATACTAAGCCATCTTTTATAAGAGATTTGAACACCTATGGATCTTGGTCTCCACAGTAGCCTTGGAGCCAATCCTTTGTAGACATGGGGTACTGAGAAAACACAGCTGTATATACCTAGACGCCAGCAGATACCCAACTTGCACTAGTATGCTCTTGATCTCTGGTCTACTCAGAAGACCTAAATCACTCTTTTCTCCAAGTAAAGTCTCTTGGGACTCATCAATGTATTTAAAGTATAAACAAAACTTCAGACATACAACATAATGATTACAGCCACAGCTTTGCTGTAATTTGCACAATATACTTAGCACTATGTTTGTAAAAAAAAAATATCTTAAGCATTTAATCAATCAACAAAGTCCTATGGTAACATTTAAAATTAACTGCTGTCAAAGCTATAGATTGTGATCAACATAATTTTCTTAACACTTTCTTGGTCCCAATTACACCTGACAGTCATCTAATGTTGATGTTTAATATTAAAGGACAGCTTTTAGGACTATGTAGTCAAAACTACTCATGGTTTGACTTAAGTCACCTAGAATGAATAGCAGTTTCTTTTTAATAAGCATATCACAGCTTCATCCTGTGTGTCAGATATGAACACCAGCTGTCAGTTCCTTACTTTGTGGTTTGTTTCTTGTTATATGAGACAAGGATTAGAGGCAAGGACACAATAGGGTTTGATATAGGAATGGAAATGGCTGCTGATGCAAACATTGGTTAAAACATTTTATCCTCTTAATGGATTTTCAAATTGGGAAAGATTTTACTGCCCACTCCAACTCTATTTTTATGCTAAATTGTTTTGTAAACTCAAACAAACCAATGAAGTGCCACCCAGGCTATTGGCCAACATTCTAGTATTTCTAATAGATTCCTGTCTTGGGGTTACCTGGGCCAGAAGATGTTGTTTCACCAATACACTGAGTAGAAGTAAAATTATATATGACTTCAGGCAAAGTTTTAAGAACCAGGGTGTACTTTGCCATATTTTGTTCTTTGCTGGGTAAAGTAGAGCCCACTTTGTCTTATTTCCTAATTCTCTAGATGAGCAATCTTCCTACCTGCATTGCCATGGGGCATAAAGAAACAGGCTCATCAACCTTCCAATACTTCAAGGTTGTTGGTTAGAAAAGCATTATCTGGTGAGCAAGTCATCACTGGTAAAGCTAGCTAGATAATGAACAGGTGTGTAAATATAAAGAAGATATATGCTGATTTATGTACAGCAGAAGTTACTTACAGATGGGGTTATAGGTCTGGAAACCATGAATCTAAAAATCCCTACACTGATGTTGACATATTTCGTCTACTGGTCACTAGCTTTATAATTCATCCTCATATCCATGTCCTGAATTATTTTTCGATCTTATTTTCTATAGCTTTTCCAAAATCTTTTGAACTGAAGCTTCACAAATTAAAATGCATAATCCACAGCATAACTCAGTTTATGCAAGGAAATAGCAGATGGTTAGAGAAAGGTTAATCTTGATTGTTAACTTGTTAGATTCAGAGAATCCTTCTATGAGGGTGTGTCTATGATCTAATCAATGGTTGGATCCATTTGTGGATTCAAACTGTGAATACATGTGGAGGAGACTGTGGAAGGAGGAGCTGATTTCAGGAAGCTTGATTGAGTGTGTCTTTGAGGGGTACATCTCGTCCCGAGCCTTTCCTGTCTTTGTTCTGTTTCTCAGCGCCTATGCATTGAACAGCTTTGCTCACCTGGGCCTTCCTTGACATGACAGATTAAGACCTGAAGCCATGAGGTGAAGTCAATTCTACCCTCTTCAGGCCTTTTGTAGGCGGTTGACCCCAGTGGTGAGTGGTAACTGACACAGATATATCACATATTCCAGCTGTTTTGCGATGCTGGTGATTTTACTTTTTGGTCTGTATGTTTTCTAAATATCAAAATTAGTACACAATAAATATTATTACTTTTGTGCAATGATTGCTTCTTCTTGTTTATTTTAAATTTTATTTTCTAGTCTGAAAGCAACATAAGCACATAGTAAGTATTGTTCCTCCTTTTGAGAATATGCACTGTTCTTGTGATTCTGGATGTCTTGTGATCTGAGAGAAAGTTTCTTCTCATCACCCTCTTCCCTTCCCGCACTAAACACACATACTAATAAAACTTAGACTAGTATCTGTGCTAATTAATATATGCCATTGAGAAAGAAAAGAAAGAGGATATATGTTGTAAAGCTGTGTGTGTGCTTGTGCTTGTGTGTGTGTGTGTGTGTGTGTGTGTGTGTGTGTAAAACAATGACCATACAGTTCAATGTCCTTCCATTCTAGGTAAACACCTGCTATTATTTTACTTGAATCTCCTTGTTATTTTATGTATGTGTTATTTCTGGTCTCTTCCTCTGGTGGCTTGGATTGCCCTAAGCCTGGGTCCACCTTTCCTATCATTTTGGTTCTATGCATTTCAGTCGACATCTCTCTTTACATAATAGCTGTACCAGGAATAGTATCTCCAGTCTCATTTCCAATTCAATAAACACTTGCTGACCAATTACCATATGCCAAGCTGTGTGCTAGGTGCTTGGAATTCAAATAAAACAAGATGAGGAATCCGAAGGGTCAGGAGGTTCAATGTCCTTCCATTCTAGGTAGCCACCTACCATTATTTTACTTGAATCGCCTTGTTATTTTATGTATGTGTTATTTCTGGTTTCTAAGCTACTAAATAGTCCCCAAAACAGCTTTGGAGATTCTGTCCTCCTCAACACTGAAGCCCACTTGTGACCCCCCACTTCCATGGGAATGCTGTGTAATCATCATTACTGTTTTTCTCTAATATTTCTACACAGTACACAGTGGAGTCATCTTTCTTCCCTTTGGAATAAAGGCTAGTCATAGAACTTGGATTGACAAATAAGATGTGAATGCAAGCAATTTGCCACCTGCATACAAGAGCATCTCTCATTGAATATGAAGCTTGCCATGCCGGTCAGTGGTAAAGCGCTGGAATTTTAGCTCTCTTTACACTTGTGACATGGAATAAAGCTCCTCTCCCTCAGTGGCCCAGGAAGACAACAGTGTACGCATAAAGACTTTTAGGTCACTGAAATGTGGGACTATCTGTGACTTCAGAATATGTTAATTTTCTTTTTTCTTTTTTCCCCCTCTAAATTTCAACATTTTCTATATAAAATGAGTTAAATTTCAAACAATAAAAAGATTTGTTGTTCATATTTTGTGTATAAAATTTGCAGAGTTTATAATTTTAAGCAATATGTTATTTAGTAGACCTATCATTTTGGGAAACTAATGTGTATTTATATATATTTTAAAAACATGTTTTCATCAAAATACAATGACATCCCTTCCCTCCTTCCTCCTTCCAGTGCCTCCCATGCTCTGCCCCATTCTCTAATTGAAATCCAGTTTCTTTTTATACATACACACACACACACACACACACACACACACACACACACTTTCTTTGGGTTAGATCCTGTGTGGTTTTCCTTCTGTTAATATTGTCATTGCTTGGGTCTTGTTTTTGTAGGCATTTCTAGGAGACACTGTCTCAAAGCAGACTTCCTCATATTCTGACTCTTAGGATATTTTCTGCCCCCTTGTTTATGATGTTCCCTAAGCCGTAGATGCATGATCTGTGCCACAGGTGTATCAACTGAGACTGGATTTCCCGCAGTTCACTGATTTCTGTACTGTGTACTGTTATTGTCATCTGTAATGGTTTCCTTTTGCTGTAAACACAAACTTCTTTGAAGAGAGAAATTCAGTTTCATCGACAATGGACTTACTCCAGATTGGTAGGAATCCTAGTGGGTGTGGCTCACACGTGATGGTGATTGTTACTGGCAGTTTGACACAACCTAGATTCACTTGTGAAGAGTGAAGAATTGAAGAATTGCGGAATTGCCTTCATCAGATTGGCCTTGCCGTTCTCTTGATTGCTAATGGATGTAGGAGAACCCAGCCTGCTGTGGGCTATACTATTCCTAGGACAAGTGGTCCTGGGCTGGATAAGAAAGTTAGCTGAGTAAACCAGAGTATTTCTCCATAGTTTCTGCTGTGGGTGACTGTTTGAGTTCCTGCCCTAATTCCCCTCACTGATGGATTGTGACCTGGAAGTATGAGCCATATAAACCATTTCCTCTCTAACTTGCTTCTGTTTGGAGTGTTTTATCATAGCCAAAGAAATCAGGCCTCTCGTCTGGCTACGGATTGGTGGCTCTAGTGACCTGCAAGACTAAACAATAAGGATGCTGAACTTGGACTAACTGTAGTCAGAAGGAACTGTCTCCTCAGGCTCTGTGTATTTTATGCTCAAGAGGTACTTCATTGTGCCATGAAAGTCTTTGAAATAATATATCCCAGCAGCGATATGTTTGGCAGCAGGAAGTCTGTACTTGAAGAAAGGCAAAGGATCAATTCTGAGCACAAGGATTAAAGTCATCTGCGACAATGGAACTTCAGGAGATGCTGGGCACACTGACAGGCCTCGTGAGAATCTCTAGTCCTGAGATGTGAGCACCCCACATAACCTCACCTTCAGAATCGTTTGCTGCAGCCATCTGAGCTATGTCTCAGTGGAAAGAAGAATGGGTGTGAATGTAGCAAGAAGTTAAGACAATATAAGACAAAGTAGTATGATGAGTATTACTCTCATTTATTCGTTTTACAAGATATGCAAATTGCCCTGTGTTGGCAAGGTTGATGGAAATGGCAAATCACTATAGTCTTTTTGCAGACTGATAAGGTAGCATGTCTCAAAGTTTAAAAAACAAATGCGTACCTGTGTGGAAAGCAGATAAAGTCCTGAGTGAATGTGAATTGCTGACGTGAGTACAGCCGTGCCAAGGACTCCAATGCCTCAGGCTCATGGGAGTGGGAAAGCCTTTCCCTTGTGAGGCTCTAGAAAATCGGCAAACCCTTCTGTTGTCCAAGTATGCGTGTTTACAAACAACTGCCAAGTGTGTACAAAACTCATGTGTTATTGCTTCCTCTTTCTGGATGACTGTAGCCCCAGACTGCTCCACCAGAGACCTCCTATCAAGACAAGACAAGCCCTCCTTCTGGCGCTGTCCATAAGAAACAAGCCGAGGTTTCATATATCTAGTAGGTGCTCTCCATCAGAGTGAGCACAACACACCTGATCCCAGCTCTTCTCTTTGTGTGTCTTGTTTCGTCATTCTTGCGTCACTGCAATCAGGTTTCTGTGATCAAACCAAGGGTGAAATGTCTATTGATGCCTTCTCCCAAGGTGAAATTTTTAGACAGGATACCCAGAATAAAAATCACATTTCCAACTTATCTTGCAAGTAGGGATAGGTAGATGAATAAATTCTGTCCAATGGGACGATAGTGGAGGTGATGTTCTAAGGGCTGTTAGCACAGGTGCATGGACCCTTGTTTTCTCTATTCTCACTCACCTGCTCTGTGGAATGAGTGTGTGGTGATTGAGTCAAAGTAACATCTAGGACTGTCAGAGCCATGAGACTGCAAGAATCTGAGGACTTGACAATATGGGGCAGAATCACCACTCCAGCTTTGACTTTAGTTCAGACTTAACTTTATTCCTCCCTTATTTTCACTGAGTTTCTCAAACGTAGCCTAAGTCTCCTCACTAAGGAACCAGAATCCCCACATTTGGGAGCCTGATCCTAGATCAGTGATTGCATGTTTCATGCAAAAATTTTAATAACAATAAAATTTACGATACACATTTCTAGACATGTGAAGTTTGAAAGAAACTTGCGTTTTGGTTGAAGCAGACTTTATAAAATGGAATAGTATGACAACTATCAAAGCTACTACACAGAGCATTACTATTGTAAACAAACATTCATTGCCAAATAATGCACACGTAAAACAAGAAAATGATTATTGGTGCAATATCAACCTTCCTCTCTCTATTCCTGCAGAGGAGAATTCTAAGTCTACCCACTAACTTCCTTCCTCTCCCTCACGCTTTGCGGCAGGACCTAGTTTATCAGATATAGGAAGAGGTCCTGAACATATATACCAAATACCTAATGGTTTTACTCTTGTTTGGTAGAGTAACATTTTCGTTTTTTGATTTTCTGATATATGTCTTCATTTGTAATAAAAAGAAAAACCCAATGCTAACATTTATTATTATTAGTTGTTTTGGCTTCTTCTTTTCTTTCTTTTTTCTTTCTTTCTTCCTTCCTTTCTTTCTTTCTTTCTTTCTTTCTTTCTTTCTTTCTTCCTTTCTTTCTTTTTTCTTTTTTCTTCCTTTTCTTTTTTCTTTCTTCCTTCCTTCCTTTCTTTCTTTTTTTCTCTTCCTTTCTTGACAGGTCTTGCATTGCAGACCAGGCTGTTGTTAATTAATACTTCTGTATGAGCCTTCTGAGTGATAGATTATGCTTCCAACTTAAAAAGTCAATATTTTTAAAATGGGCTCTAGAATTTATTAATAATTCTCCAAATTTATGGGGAACCAAAAAGCTTCACAATGAGTCAATGGCTTAATTGTAGCCCATCAAAGCTATGGAACATTATTCACTAGTATAAAGAAATGTTCAATCATGCTACTAGAAGACATGAGGAAATTTCAGTTACTGAGTGAGAGAGGCGAATTTGAAAGCAATCTAATTATAGGTACTATATGAGTTCAATTAAATGACATTCTGGAATAAGGCAACTATTCCAGAGGACTGCATGATAGTGACACTACTGTGCATAATACAATAGGAGATACACATCATACATGGTGCCAAGAGTCATAAAACTCACAATACCCAAAATGAATGAACTTAATGTTGACTATGGGATTGAGTAATAGTGATGTATTCATGTAAGCTCATCAGTTGTGAGCAACATCCATTGGGTGCACATCGGTTACAAAAGAATTGTTGAAAATGGGGACGCTTATGTATGTATGAACTCAGGAAATATGAATGAGTTGCCATTTTGTAGTTGTTTTGTTGTTGCTGTGACAAAATACTTGACCCAAGTATCTCAAGGAAGGAAGGGTTTGTCTTACAGTTTAAGTGTTTCGTCCATCACTGTGGAGAAAGAATGGAGGCAGAGATATAACGCAGCTGCTCATGTGACATCTATAGCCAGGAAAAAAAGAGAAATAAGGGCTGGAGCCCAGCTTGTTTCCTCTGGTTTGTTTAGTCTGGAATCCCAGCCCCACTCACTAGTGATGGCTCTTCCTTCTCCTTTAAATCTTGCTGGAAGTGTCCTCATGGGCACATCTTGTACTTTGTCGGTTAGGTTATTCCAAACTCAGGCAGGTTGACAATTAAAATCAGTCATCAGGGCTGTAAACTTCTCTTTTCATTTAATTTTACTTTTGTGGAGAACTAATCTTTAAAAATTAAGGTCTTTAAAACTTAAAAATAAATTTCTTTCAAAAAGTCTTTTGATACCTCTCTCTCTCTCTCTCTCTCTCTCTCTCTCTCTCTCTCTCTCTCTGTGTGTGTGTGTGTGTGTGTGTGTGTGTGCACATGCATGTGTGTGTGTGCATGTGTGTTGTGTATTTGTGTGCAGAAATACTTGTAGAGGTCAGAAGAGAGCATCACATCCTGGATTTGGAGTTACAGAGGGCTTGTACGCTGCCTAAGATGCATGCTAGGAACAAAACTCAGGTCCTCTGTGCTCTTACCTGCTGATCCATCTGTTTAAATGTCCAAACCATTTACTGAGTGTTTTTTGAGGTAACAAAAGTAGAGGAGTAAGCTCACCCCACATTTCCTCACTAGTGCAGTGAGGATTGAGACCACATGTGATCATTTCCTGTCAATCCTGCCTCTGGAACACAGCACACATCTCTATTAGCTTGAAGTTACCTCTAGCCTCACCTCTGGCCCAGAGTCAGTCAGACTCAGGCCAGGTGATATTTGCCTGAAGCTCTCTTAGAGTTATGAGGAAGATGAAGGAAATGCACAATGGTTTGCTGTCATATTTCTGGGAAGAATGAATCATAGACACCTATGGCCGTTCATCACAGTCTCTTCATCTTTTAAACCAAATCTCCATCACCTGTGATCCTTCCACCCGACAAATATTGTGCCCATTCCTGTTTTTTACTCTTGATAGATCTAAAATATCGGCCAGCTGGCTGGAGACCTGACTCTTGTGTTATGTGTACAAAGAGAATGAACTCTGCCTTTGTAGTCCTGGTGTGTGGTTGTGTCACATAGTCATGATGGAAAATGACAGAGTTGCAGCAAGTTCTTGTTCTGGGCAGGATCTGTGGTAACCATGTGAGGAATCTGAGGTTCCAATAAGTTACACAGGAAAGGGAAAGGGAAATAAATGTTTCGCTGTCCATCCGTGAGACTGAGACACCCTTGCTCACTTAATCATTTTTAGCTGCCCGTGTGTCCTATTTTGCTTTCTATTGGTGTGAGAAATATCCTGACCAAAATCATCATGAAGAAAGGGCTTGTTTGTCTCACATTTTATTGTCCATCATTATGGGAATTCTGGGCAAGCACCCAAGACAGAAACCTAGAGGCAGGAACCGAAATAAAGGCCATGGAAGAGGGCTGCTTACTGGATTGCTCTTCATGGTTTTCTCATTCTGCTTTCTTCAGCCTAGGAACACCTATCCAGTGCTGCACACCCCTCCTACATTAAGCAGGGCCCTTTCCCATCAATGATTAATCAAGAAAATACCCTTACAGACTTGCCTATAGGCTAATGAAGGCACTTTCTTAACTGAAGTTCCCTATTCCCAGATGATTCTAGCTTGTGTCACATTGATAAAAAGTAACTAGTACACTATGTGTCTTAGTTAGGGTTTCTTTGCTGTGAAGATACCCCACCAGCAAGGCAACTGTTGAAAGGAAAGCATTTAATTGGGGCTGGCTTACACTTTCAGAGGTTCAGTCCATTATCATCATGGCAGGAAGCATCACAGCATCCAGGCAGACATGTTGCTGGAGAAGGAGCTGAGAGTTCTACATCTTGACCTGAAGGAAGCCAGGAGGAAACCCTGTGCTACCCTGGGTGGAGCTTGGGACTTCAAAGCCCCCCCACCACTGTGACACATGTCCTGTAACAAGACCACACCTCTTCCAACAAGGCCACACCACCTAATAATGCCACTCCCTATTAACCAAGCACTCAAACACATGAGTCTATGGAAGTGCCAAACCTATTTAAACCACCACACAGTGTCTTCAGACACTCTGAAGTCTTCTGGATCTACAAAAAGAAAAGAAGACATTGTCATTCTAGCTACAGTGGATGTACTAGAGTGGAAGACATTCATAACAATCTAACTCAAGAAACTGATCTTGAGCTTAACCAGTAGGCACAATTGTAGTTCTGAGTGGGTGGGAAGGATGATGGAACAAGCCACAGTTACTACGGGAGACATGTTTCTGTTGGTTATGCAGAAGGTATACACATATGGAGGTCAGACAACTTGTGGGAGTCAGTTCTCTTCTTCCACCATAGTAGACCTGGATGATCATTAGGAATAACAGTAAATTTCTTTACCCACTGAGCCATCTAGCCTGCCCTCCAAGCCTGAGTCTAAAAATTATTTGTTTTACAACTTTCTGTGCCTGGCACAGAGTAATATTATTAAACACTTATTACACCAATAATGTCTTCTAGAATCTTCTAGGTAGAGTGGCTTCTGGTCTCAGATGTTTGGGGATCCAAGATAGAAAGCAAATTTAATGGAAGCACACAAAGAAAGAAATCCCCTCTTAATAAGCTTGCTGGCTAAATTGCCTGCTGGTTTGAAGAACACAAAGCATCCAAGGGTCTAGAAGTAAAATCACATCTCCCTTCTTTTACATAAGGAAGGTTTGTTTTTTAAATTACTATGACTCTATTTGTTTCCCCTAACCACCTTGGAAGTGCAAGAGAGTATTTCCATCTTGGGAAAGTAACAGACTTGGTTAAATGACTTGCTCTAGCTAATCTGTGAAGGAGAAGCACAGTGATCATTTTCTAAATTAACCACACATATGGCTGAAGTCTGAGAGTCTGTGTGATGTAATCAAAGCACTTACTGCCGGGCCTTAGACTGCTGTAACTGTGGGTGCAGTTTCTGAAAATAATCACAAAGTTTGAAATGACAAGTTTATACACATCCGTTTTAGATACAGGAATTCCGATACAGCCACCCACCCATCCTCCCACTCACACCTCCTCATGCATACACAGTTGGCTCTTCCTATCTGTTCTGCTGCTGTGGATTCAGCCAACCACAGACTGAAACATATTCAGAAAGTTTTTGCGCCAGTACGGCACACATACAAACCTTTTCTTGTCATTCTATAAGCGATACGGTAAAATAAATATTTACATTTTATTTGGACATTATAAATAATGTAGTGATGATTTAACAATGTACAAGGACATGCATAGGCTATATTCAGGGCCACAGTACTAGTACAAAGACTTGAGCCTCTGTGTACTTCAGTGTTTTTGCAGGATCCTAGACCCAGCCCTCTCCGGATACCATGGGACAAGTATACATCCAAGTATGTATATATACACACACACGTGATACTAAGATTGCAGGTCTTTATATTACTTCTACAGTATCTTAGTTATTGTACATACATATGCTTATGAGTAGACACATACTAGTATAATTTCCTTGGATTCACCCTGAGAGAGTTATGTAAAATGATATTCTAGAGAATAGTTATGATTTTCCTCAAATATAAGTTTCAAAAGTTATGGTAGAGAGAAATATGTTTGAAAATGGAAATTAATTGAATTCACCCCCACCCCTTTTTGAGATGTGATCTTATTATGTAGCCCAAGGTAGCCTGGAATGCAAGAAACATCTGCTTTAGCTTGCAGAGTGCCCAGATCACATGAGTGTACCAACACACCTGGCTCGCTTAGTTCTTATGGTTGGTTCAGAGTCTTGAAAGTAGTTGAGACAGGAAGGAATCAGTGTCTTTTATGAAGCAGGAGCAAGAAGGGATTGTAGCACACGTTAATGCAGTGCTAATCGGTTCCCTAAGGCCAAGGACGTTCTTTTGATCAGGAGAATCACCTGGGAATGTTGAAAGCTAATGACCGAAAGTTTCAGGGAAACATGGGGCTGAATTACTCGTGCTGGTAAACACATGATGAAAATGTGGGTTTGGGGGAAGGAGATTCTGCAGTGAAGGGAACGAAAGTTACCTACGGACATCTTAAAAATTGTCATGGGGCTGTCTACGGTTGTCTAGGGCATTGCCGACTCTGTTCTTTGGCATGAATGAAGAATTGGATGACTTGTGAAGATGGAAGATCAGACTGCAGAGTAAACAAAGTAAGGAGAAGACTAGATGCAAGTCTACTTTGTGGAAACTGGTTTTGGTATTTTCTAGGGGCCCTGGGTCTCCTTTTTCTCCTATTAGGCCTGTTTAGATACCTGCCCCAATGGCTTTCTCGCTCTTTCTCCTTGCAGTGTCTTTCAGGAAAGAGACCACCATCTCAGACACCTCTCTTCACTCTTCCTGCCTACCTTAATTACTCAAACCCTCTTTCCAAATGCCCTGACCTTTGCCTAAGACAGAATCCTAAGAGTGTTCTTGTGCATTCTCCAACATGTGCTCCAGAAGAGGAACAAGGACAATGGACAGCAGAAGGAATAGCTGAGTTTAGGATGAAGGAACTGACCAATAAGTCAGTATTCCTCACACTGTGCTTGAAGAATCACCACTTTCAAGTCTATAGACGCAGCCATTGCCATCCCAAATATGTAATTTAGACATCATTTCCACCTAATAACTCCATGGCATACTTCAGGCCAAAGGTAAAAGCTCTTTTTCATTTCTTCAAGATTTAGTGTATGGCATACATACCCAAAGGCTGCTGGAGACCAAGGCCCCAGTCTTCTTTGTTTGGTGTCTAACACAAACCACACAAGACCTTGTACTGACTAGTAATAGCTCAGGAGATGTTTTGTTTAAACAAGCTTCTTAAAGGCAGATAATTGGAATCTGTCTCTTGATTTAATTAAGTTCAATCAATGCATTGTAAAACTTTCAGGGAAATTCAGTTATAGGTCAAACTATGGAGCTCAGAGCAATGTCTAAAACAGCCAGGATCATTATCAATCCCTGTTGGTAATTAGAAGAATTTGACCCTTGTCCTTTTTGCCCGCTGAAAGTACCTGGATGGAGCTGGGTGTGGTGGCTCATGACTGCAGTCCTTGAATTTACAACACAAAGGCAGGAGGATCAGGAGTTAGCTATCAGCTTTGGACACTTAGAGAATTTGAGATTAGGTTGGGTTGCAATTAGAACCTGTCTCAAAAAAGTCAAACAGGAAACTGAAGAGCCCTGGCTGCTCTTTCAGAGAACGCAGGTTCAATTCCCAGCATCCACATGGCTGCTTGCGACAGTCTATAACTTCAGTTCCTTGGGATCTGATGATCTCTTTTGCACTTCACTGGACCCGGGCATACACTTGGGGCACAGAAATCCACACAGGAAAAATGCCCGTATGTGTAAAATAAAAATACAAATCTTTTAAAGTTAAAAAGAAACCCAGAACAGCAACATTAATAATACATTTAAAAAGGAACCTGGCTCAGATGTAAAGGAGAGAACAGTGAGGCTGGGCTTGACATGCCTTCCCACGAATCCTACAAATCTTTGGCAGCTTTTCAGGAGTGACATCTAGTACAAATGGTTCGCTTTGCCGGGTGTCTCTCAGCAAATCAGATATTTTGAGACTGCATCAACTATAATCACAAGTACCTGGAAGTCAGACATGTCACGTGCAGAATGTCTTTATGCCTCTGACTGATTACTATGGTGTTGTATGACAAGAGGGATAAGGTAGGTGAACCTTGAACTGGCTGGCAGTGAAAAATTGCTTTTACTTTCGAGATGGCCCTGAACTGCTGACAGCCTCAGACTACCAGCTTCTTCCTGACTCAATTACCATGCTCTCTGACTCTTGAATATCAGGTCAAAGTTTTTAAAATCTACTTAGTGAGAGCTACCTGTTAGCGTTGCGGAACTCAGTGGATGATCGATCAGTCTGTCATCTCTTCCCCGGTGCTCTTCATCATGGCTTCCGCTCTCACCTGTGAACATGAACTCAGCAGCCCATCTCCAGCCTGGAACACTTGTCCGAGGTCAATCCTAGTCTGTAATTCACTTAAAATTTACCTCTCCTAGGTACCTGGGTAGTATATATTGTTGCTGGAGTTGAAATAAGATGTGATCTCGTTTTCAAGGAGTCCACAGTCTGCCATAGAATATGTTTGTGGTCTCATTCTCAAGGAATCCACAGTCTGCAATAGAATATGTGTGCTTATGAGGCAGGGTTATGAGTCCACCATAAACACATACCCAGAAGATTCCAGAACCACTAAACATGGGGTGAGACGGATGGAGCTTCCTGAAGGAGATGGTCTTTATGTGTCGTACCCAAAATTCAACATGTCAGATCAAGTATTTGTGACTTTTTTTTCCTAAACCCTCCTGCTTCCTAATTTTTCTCTTCAATCTACCACACCTCTCAGCCATTAAATCCAGCCAGTCCTTTTTGTACACTTCAGCCCTGCCTATAATAACATCTGGAAATTTTGTTCTCTGTCTTTAGCTATCACAGTTATCTTAAGCACCTAAGATTGTCAGTGCTCAAAAAGCCGAAAAAGAAACAATCAGGCCAGCTGAATCCACCAGTCTGTCCACACCCATGTACCACTTACACACCCCAGCAGCGGCCTCTTGGCTGGTCTTGCTGGCGCCAGGCCTGCCTGCCATGGTCTATCTGGGATGTTGTTGCATTTATTTGTCCAGAGTCAAGCAGCTTTATGATGCAGAGAGGTGGAGGAGGGAAACACCTACCTCAGCCTGTGAAACCTGTGTGCAATAATGTGAGTGGGCAGAACAAGAAGAAGGGCAAGAGGACGGGAAATATCTAGAGATTCACCACCCCAGCCAGCAAAAAGCAATAAAGATAACAGCAAGAGGCAAGATGTCAAGGCCTGGAGCTGGGGGCTGGCATTCGCCGCTTGTGGCCGCTGCAACGAATTACCCCAAATTTGATGGTTTAAGGCCATAGAAATCGATATCCTTGGAGGTGTGAGGCCAGAAGTCCAAAGTCATTATCACTGGGTTGAAACAGACGCATTGACAGGACCACCACACTTTGCTCTGTCTGGAAGCTTCCTGATGGGTGTCTACATAATGCTCATCTCTGCCTTGAGGGGGAGAGTCACACTGCCTTCTCTTTTTTGGTTGATTGGCCTCCTGCCTCTTCTTGTAAGGATGTATGAAGGATCCACTCAGATAGTTTGCGTGATCCTCTCATATCAAGACAGTTGTTTCTTAACCTAGTCTTCTCTGCAAAGCCCTCTTTGGTCTCATAAAGACATATTTACAAGCGCTGGAGATGTGGATGAAGAATCCTTTAAAGGGGGTGTGATTAGCCCATGGCCATAACAGAGTCAGTTTTAGATAATGACCCAGGCCTATAAATGTGGTCTCATGTTTGCTTTAGAACTGTTGTTGGGGTTTGGAGGAGTCAATGAGACATGGTAGCTACCTTTGCAAGGTATCTGTATGAGCCAGGGGCATCTTCCAGGACACAGAAAATGCACTAGGACCTAAACCACAGTCCTGGAAACATCTATGTGCTATTTTATTGTAGTGGGAGACCAGGATAGCTATAGGATTAAGGGGGAACCAAATAACAAGGGTGCTTGATCCTTGGAGGACTGGTCTAAGCTGCTGTTTCTCCAACAGTAAAATGGTACCTTGGAGGCTGTATTAGTTACTTTTATGTTCCTGTGATAAAACACCATGATCCAGGCAACTTATAGATGGAAAGGTCTGTTTGGGCTTTTGATGCCAGAGGGTTAAGAGTCCATCATGGTGGGGAAGTATGTCAGCACGAGGCCTGCGTGGCAGCTCAAGCAGCAGCTGAGAGCTCGCATCTTGAGTCGCAAGCTTGAAGCAGAGAGAACAAACTGGAAGTGGTCCTTAAGCTTTCAACGCCTGCCTCTAACAAGCCCACATCTCTTCAACCTCCCAAACAGCACCATCACTGAGGACCAAGCATTCAGATGTGAGAGACTATGGGGGTCATTTCTCACTCAGACTAACAGATTTAGCCCCGCTGTAGAATTGCTCTGTAACCATCTTGTGGTGGTGACTCCTTTCCTAGCTAAGAAACAATGCAGCTGCTTTAACCAACAGCCCAGGACTTCAAATTCCATCTTCTGCTTCCAAGTCAGTGTTGCCTCCCACTTTTATGCCAGCAGGTCTAGACAATGCTGTGACTGTAATATAAATGGAGCTGAGTTGGATCTCAGTGCTCAGGAAGTAAAGGCAGGGGGATTAGGAGTTCAAGATCATCCTTCCTCGGCTATATAACCAGTTTGAGGCTAGCCTGAGCAACATGGAAGACTATCTCTCATATATATATGTACATATATACATATATATATACATATATGTGTGTGTGTGTGTATATATATATATATAGAAAGAAATAAGAAAAAGTGCTCATGAGGTCTTTCATAATTTGAGTTCTCATTTTATTGAGGCCCCCTACACACACACACACACACACACACACACACACACAGAGACACACTGTATAGATGACAAGATCTGACTACATAGCCCTGGATATCCTTAAATTCACTATATAGATCATGTTGGTCTTGAACTCATAAGATCTGCCTGCCTTCACCCCTTCAGCCGAGTGCTGAGATTAACGGTGTGAGCTTTTTACAGTACCTGGCTGTGCCTCAGGATCCTTGGATGTCCTTTACCTGCTCTGGATCTCTTCCACAATTTGCAAGACCAGCCTCATCTCATCACTACAATACCCAACCAGATGCCATTTCTTTCAGAAAGTCTCTTAAGAATCACAGAAAGCTCTCAGCAGCTCCTCTGTCCACAGCGCCTGCTGGGCTTCTTACTTCGCTTGACTGGCTCTGACACACATATCAGACTTCCCATTTTTCTTGTGTGTCTATTTGTATGTGTGTGTTTGAGTTCATGTGTGTGCCCACATTGTGTGTGTGTGTGTGTGTGTGTGTGTGTGTGTAAGTATGCAGGTATGTGCATGTAAGTGTGCACACATTCAGTGTGTGCATGTTTACATGTGTACATATGTTGAGGCCAACCTTGGGTGTTGTTCCTTAAAGCATCATCATGGTTTTTTTTCTTTTATGTGTTTTCTATGGATCAAAGTCAAATCTTCATACCTGCATAGCATCTTAGTTTTGTCTCCGGTTGTTATGACAAAATATCCTTTAGAAAGCAACTTAAGGGAGAAAGTATTTGGTTTACAATTCCAGGTTATAGTCCATCATGTCAAAGAAGTCCCAGCTACAGAGTCATAATGGAGCTGGTGACATTGCATATATCGTCAAGAGCAGAGAACAATGGGTTAATGCATGTGCAGGAACACTCGGTTTGCTGTCTCTTTTCATTCAGTCTAGGGCTCAGACCATGAAATGATGCTACTCACATTCAGGGTGGGTCTTCACAGTTAACCCAACATAACAGAAACTTCACAAGGCAACCAGTCTGGTGAAAACGATGATTCCAGTTTCAGTGACAGACCCCTGCTCAAAAACTAAAGTGGGGTGTGCTTGAGGAAGATACCTGTGGTTGAACTCTGGCCTCCATATACACAGGCACGTCGAAGCACACACAATGGAGAGAGAGAGAGAGAGAGAGAGAGAGAGAGAGAGAGAGAGAGAGAGAGAGAGAGAGAAGCCAGGCTACCAGTAGCAAGAAGACAAATGGGAATTGCTGCCATAATCCCTTGAGCTACACAGTGACCTGACTCAATGGAGCTAAGGCGTACACGGGTATCAGTAGTCAGAACATGGACTTAGTTGAATTAAAATTTGCTACTATAGATTAGAAGTAGAAAGTGGGAAAAAGAGGAATCAACGATGATGTCCTGGTCAGGGATTTTTTTTCAACTTGACACAAGGGAAGAATGACCCTCAATTGAGAAAATACCTCCTTTATTTTCTTAATCATTGGTGTGGGAGAGTCCAGCCGGTGTGGGTGGTGCTGTCTCTGAACGAGTGGACCTGGGTTGTATGAAAAAGTATCCTGAACAAGCCACGGGGAGCAAGACAGTGAGCCCCGTTTCTCCACCCTCTGTTTCAGTTCCTGTTTCCACGTTCCTGCCTTGAGTTCTCGTCCTGACTGCCCTTCATAGATAGACTGTGATCAAGATGTGTAAGCCAAATAAACCCTTTCCTCTCCTGATTGCATTTTGTCATTGTGTTTTATAAAAGCAATAGAAGCCCAACTAAGACAGATGAGTAGAAATATGGAGTTTCGTTATACAGGAGAGTAGTCTTAGAACGTTACTATCAGACATAGAAATGAAAATTCTGTAGAAAGGGTAAAAGGGAGGGGAGGAGGAGAAGAGGAGGGAGGAAAGAAAGATACACACACATATGGAAAGAGGTGAGGGGGGGAAAGAGAGATTGAGACACGTGGGGTGCAAGAAAGAGACTGTGTGTAAAAACCTGGTGAAGGATAAGTCACCATCAATGCACAGATGGTATTTATAGCCATTGGAATGAAGTGATAATGAATTAAGGAAAAGAAAGGTAAGATATGGAGACTGGCTGCACCATAATCACCACAGATCAAAGGTCATTGAGATGACTCAGTAGGTAAAAGTGCTTGCTGCCAAACCTGAAGTCCTGAGTCCAGTCCCTGGAACCCATGGGGAAAGACTGCAGGAAACTGACTCCTGAAAGTTGTGCTCTGACCCCACATGCTCACTGTGGCATGTACAACCTCACATATCACCCCACATATCATGTGTACATACAATAACACGCACACACACACACATCCACACATCATGTGTACATCCATTAACACACACACACAATCCACTTATCATTCGTATATCCAATAACACACACACATCCACACATCAAGTGCACATTCAATAACACACACACACACACACACAGATCCACACATCATGTGTACATCTGATAATTATGGAGAGAGAGAGAGAGAGAGAGAGAGAGAGAGAGAGAGAGAGAGAGAGAGAGATTGTGGAACTGGATGGGGAGAGAGAGAGAGTGAAAGGGTAACTGAGGAGAAGAGATACCAAGAGGCCAAGATTTTCCAAAGGACAGGAGTGGCAGCTGCCCCCAAAGCTGCTAGAGAACAGGGTCGGGAGTCTGTTTTGTTGGAGCTGCCAAACTGAGTGTGAGTAGATGCTACATGGATATTGGTTGAATGAATAAAGAAAAGAGGTGATGTTTGTATCTCTATCTGTCCAGCAAAGAGTAACTCTATAGCCTTTGAGGTGGAATTAGACTAGTTTATTGATTCATACCGAAAAGGCATCACAGAGAGCCTTGAATTCACCAAGACAGAATCAAACAAACAATGCCTTCATGGGTATCCAGTCTATCTAAAGCACCTGCTGGTAGAAAAACCAGAGGTAAAAGTTTCTGTTTCCTGACATTCAAGCAGAGCTGTAGGGTGCTGATGCAGAGAAAGGGGCCGGGAGAAAATTGCAACTGCCTATTGCAACTGCCTACGTGTCCTTTTGTCTGATAAAAGAGACAGGATTTGCTCTAAAAGGTACTAGCATGAGGGATAAAGCAGCTATCACACTCCTTCTTCCCAGAAAAATCTTTCATGACTGGCCAAAGGTTAGTTACCCACCAGGCTGATGAGTCATAGTGGGAGTGGCCAGACCTTTGAGAGCAAAATCTCCCAGGGCAATGTTATCTCCTCAAGTTGCCTAAATAGAAATATAATGTGAGGCACAGCTGTCTGGTTTTTGTTTGTTTATTTGTTGTTGTTTTTATGTAGCTAGTTACTTTGGCAGGCAGGGGAAAGTTAAGGAAACTCATTAGAATTCATTTTAATATTATGCTTTATTTAATTCAATGTATCTCAGACATGATCATCTGGATATGCAATCAAAGAGCATAATTATTGAGAAGACAGTTTATGCTCTTTTTTTTTGGCAATGCATCTGTAGTCTGGAGTATATTTTATACTTGCAGCACATCTCAACACAGACCAGCCATACACTCAACAGCTTGAGAGCCACACGATGCTAGGACTATCAATTGAGACAATGTAAGTCAAAAACTTGATTTTTATTGGGGTTGGAAAGTCAGTCCAATGGTAGTACTTAACCTATAAGCTAAAGGTCCTAGATTTGATCCCCAGTATTAGGAACCAGCAAGCTGACAGACATGTTACCTTTTAGAGGTTGGCACTGATATGTTTCCAGTGTAGCACTGATCCCTCAATTCAGTCACCCCATTCAAATTTTACATTCCAGGCTTATGGGGGAAGGTTTCATCAGGAACATAGATCCCAAGTCAGAGAAAGGAATGACACAGTGGCCCTCTTCCTGAGTTTCTGAACCATCTTCCCCACAACCAGATGCCTAGTTTATACTGCTGGGAGCTTTCTGTACCACAAAGGACCAAATGGATAAACACAGTTGTGTGAAGCACAGCCTAGACTCCAGCCAAAGGGGAACTAACACTGTGTGGACATCTGCCTCTTTCCAGCTCCTTCTTAAGGCTCATGGACCTACAGATGCTTCCTCTTCTTCAGCACTGTCAGCCATGTGTTTGGGAAAGGTCAGTACTCACAGGAATTATCTGAACACATTGCAGGATCTCAGCAGACCAAGGTCTCAGTACATGAACAACTTGAGTGACAATGTGTTCCACATCTGACAACACATATACTTGAACAACTATGCCCAGAGAGAATAGTGCTGTTTACCCTCTGTTTCCATGGGAGATTAGGTCTAGGACCCCCCCACAAATATCTAAATCTGAGGATGTTATGGTCCCTTAGAAAAAATATCACAGTATACACACATAATCTGGACATATCTTCTTCTGTATTCTTAATCATCTTTAGTTTTCTTATAATACATAATGCAAGTGCTGTATAAATAGTTGTTATATTGTGTTGCTTAGGAAATATCAAGGGCAAAAAAATCTGCATATATTCATTACAGATACAGTTTTCGACTTTCATTTCCTTTTCTTTTCTTTCCTTTTTCATTTTTCAGTGCCAGACATTGAATCTAGGCTGTACAATTGCAGCAAGCATTCTACAACTTAGTTGTGTTCTTTTCAAGTATGTAATTGGTTGAATCCATGATTGTAGAATCCTTTTTTTCAAGAATGCTTTTTTTTCATTGGGTCAAGTCCAGACCTAAGTTTGACTATATCAACACCTCAACACCCTAGCTCTCAACTGGATTCTGCATCATGCCATTCCCATGGTAACCCACACCAATCTGACATCTTATAAGCTTCATCCCCAGTCCCCTCCCTACCAACGTGGTTTGAATTGCATCTTAATGATCCTAATGGTTTTGTTTATGAAGCAGCCACAATGGTGCCAGGTCCCAGGCCTAGTGCTTCATGCACAAACATTACATCACTTACTCTCCCTACCACCTTGCCAAGAGCTTGCTGCTATCCTCACCTTAAAGATGAGGCAATCACAACCCAGAGATGTCCATTAACTGGCTAATAGCCTCACAGTTAGGAAATGGTAGCATAAAGAAGAAAAATCTCCATTAGTCTGAGTCCAAAGTGAAGATCAAATTCTACTACACAAAGCCTTACTGTCTTTGGTCAGAACCAGGTAGGTCTGAGATATCCCAACAAGCTGCCATGTCCCAGTTCACTCTCATCCATGTGTACTCTGTCTCCATGGCTATGCTTCTCCTCTGGATCCCGATTTTTACCTCAGGACTTAGCTGTGCCCTGACTCTGGTTTATTTTGCTAAGATCTTCATATCCTTCTTGACTTACTTACTTCCTCTCTCTCAGGGCCTGAACCTAGTCCCTTTAGCTGCTAGATAGCCCTGTTTTCTACTGGGCAGACATTCCTAGAACCATGAACTACTCTTCTGCCTTGTCTATCATGAACTCTACCTGGAAATGGCTGTGTGATATAGATAGGAACTTACTCTCCCCCTCCTTAGCTGGCTTAAATGTACATACATCACCCATATTGGGACTATTACATATAATCAGTGTATCTGTATGGTCCTTGCTATCAAATTGCCCCCAGCATGTGCCCCTGACCAATTCACTCTATGCTTTTTTTTTTCCTCACTAGTTTCAAGGGCCCCATTGGAAACCACCCCACACACACACCAAGACTCAGAACAAGTGTCAGTTAAACTTTTTTCCTTGAATCTAGTTTTGAATTTGGTTAAAGATTTGACATGACTCCCAGTCTCTGCATTCAGCGTTACTCACAAAACCTATCCTGGCTGCTGACCTGATCCTCAAGGTCTAACCAGGCTTCTGCTTAAGAGCAGAGGGAGGAATTAGGCTCCTGCTGACAAATTTGAACTCGTGTGCATTCATTACCTCTTTGTCAGCGTGACAAAAAAACCAGGATCATCTGGGAAGAGGGAGCCTTGATTGAGAAAATGCCTCCATCAGATTCTGTAGGCAAGTCTACTAGGAAGTTTCTTGATTAATGATTAGCGTGGGAGGGCTCAGTGCATGTGCCACCCCTGGGCAGGAGGTCCTGGATTATATAAAAAGCAAGCTGGGTGAACCATGGAGAACAAGCCAATTGTAGCATCTTTCTACAGTCTCTGCTTTTGTTTCTGCCCCTAGATTCCTGACTTGGCTACCCTTCATGATGGACTATAGATGAGTGGGTGTCAGTTTTTATCACAGCAATAGGAGACAGGCTTAGACACTGGCATCATCCCATGGTAGACCCTAGCTATGGTTTGTACAGTAGGCTCCTCTCCTTGAGGTAGATACCCAAACCAAACTCCTCTCTCTCAATCTCTCTCTCTCTCTCTCTCTCTCTCTCTCTCTCTCTCTCTCTCTCTCTCTCTCAGCTGATTGAGTGTTCAGTTGCCTGTGAGAAATTTCCATGTCCCATCATCAGATTAGTTCGACAAAGAGCATCCATACTCGCTCAACTTCCTCAAGCTTTGCCTAGATCAACGTGCCCGCATCACACCTCAGTAATCCCTTTGTCCGGGGCTGCAGGCTGCCAGAACTAGATGCCTGCTTCCCCCTACTGTGCTGCCCACCATCCACATATGGGCTTCTCCGACACCAACTGCCTTTCTGGACCTTTGTCAATTGCATTACTCTGTGGAGTGCTGCCAGCTGGCCATGCATCCTCCCAGGCCCAGCTCTGTCCCCTGACACTTTCTGTTGCCCCAAGTCCCATGTTCTCTGAGATGATTTGCCTGGTGTCTGACTGTTCCTCATTTGTACTCTGTCTCCAGCTCTGGTGTTCAAAATGGGATGTGCTCTGCTAAGAATGAGTGGAGGACTCCTTGTAGTTGAAGCAGCGTAAGTCTACCTGTGGTCCTGGTCACACATCTTTCAATTACTTCCCGACCTTACTGCACACTGGTATGCGTTGGTTCTGAAAGCTTCATTCTTGTAAATCTTACTTGGATTTTGAACTCTCTTAGGGTAGTAACTGTTCTGTTTTGAATTAATTAATAAACATACATATGCCTATAACATGCACTCACACATACACATATTCGAACATGTACACACACACACACACACACACACACACACACACACACACACATACCAAATCAATGCAAAAAGGGATTACGGAACGTGCTAACCCACATTATCTATGTCCGAACTCTTGTTCCCTTTTTCCTAATAAATGTTTGGTGTTCCTGTTTCCACATCACGAGAGGCTTCCCAACATTAAGGGATTCTGTTGATTCCTGGTAGTGGACACGGCATTATGATGGTATTGTCTATCTGTAGCTGGTCTGGGTAGAGGAAGTCAGTATCTTTCAGGGAACTGGACACATTCCCATCTGTTAGAAGACTATGGCCCTGTTCACACAGGAAGTAGAGGTGGTGATAAACTTCACCAGGGCTTTCTCTAGCACCATCAGAGTGAACCTACAAAACCAACTCGGAGGCTCATCAGTAGAACCTGCTCCTGGTGAATTGTACCATCTTGCTGACTATAAACACTTGGGAAGGATAAAGAAGCCCTCATTGTGGACAATGGCCCAGATTTATTATGTACTCTGACCAGGAGTTCCCAGTTTTGAAATGCTGGGCTCAGTTTTCCTTCTGCTTTGAAGAGTGAGGATATCTGTCAGTAGAAGAACATGACACCCGAGCCTGTAAGTTCCTGAGGGCTGAATATACATGCGTCTTTAGGATAATCTGTGACTCTGCTCACTGCAATCCTGTGCTCTACCTCCACCCTTGTATCTGTTTTCAAATATGGACATCTTCCCTGTAAGCTTTATACAGTTAAATGCTTTCTAAGAATCATAAATAAGACCTACTCATTTTTATGTGTGTGTGTGGGGGGGAGTTACAGACAGACACAGGGTTTTCCTGCTTATTATAGAATGAACTAGACAGACAAGGAGATAGAAGAGGAACTATGTTTGGGTTACATCCAAGCCATTGTGACTCAGCCACCTCACAGCTGCCACAGTGTCAAGGATGTGTCAGAAGATCTGTTTCTGGGTCAATGTTTATTGAGAATTTTTTCTTTTGCCTTAATTTGTCCAGGGTTTCAAATCAGACTATTTGCAAAAGTAGCTTAATTCAACTCCATTGGATCTAAAAAGATTTTCTTCTTTAAAAGAGGTAACCAGTCTAGTTTTCTCTGTAGGGACGTACTCTTGCCTTTCTGTGACTCTAGAGGGAATGAGAAGAGTTCCCTTCTCTCGTCTGTGAGAGAGAAGATCAATTCTCTCATCTCTCAGATTAGAGTAGACCTCAGCCCCACACAGCCCTGAGAACCGGGCAGTTTGTGTTCATCAAAATTAGAAACAGACAATTAATGGCTTGTTACCTTAGGCTTGGCAAATGCCAAGAAAATGAACAGAAGATGATGCCACAGACAAGCTGTCATGGGTTATCGGGGAATCCAGGCCCTCAAACATCTCATCTACAAAAAAGGAAACTAACAGCTTTCTGTCTTCCTTTTTTCATCTTTTCACTGACAAACATTATGGCATGAAACATATTTTCTTTTTCTAAGTTTTTGGTTGGTATATATTCAGTGAGCACAGTGATGGGTTCCCAGAGACATCTCGTTTGTGTCTTATGTACTTGAAGCACAATCACCTCACTGTCCACGTCCCTCCCCTTTCTTGCCCCCACCCTGAGTCCTTTCTACTTCCAGGTCATCTCCTTTATACTTTTATGCCACATATACATATATATTATTTTATGTGCATATATATAAGATCTAGAATTTATATCTGATAGAAACATAATGTATTTGTTTCTCTGTGACTTATTTTGTTTAATGTGATAATATCTAATTATATCCATTTTTCTGCAAGCATTAAGATCTCTCCTCCCCTGTCCTCTCTTCTCTCTTGTGCCCTCCTCTCCTCTCTATCTCTCGTCTCCATTCTATCTCTCTTTTGACAGGGTCTGTGTAGCCTAACCTAGCCTCAAACCTGTGCTCCTCCTGCCCCAGCCTTCCAGTGTCTGGAAATAGAGATATATAGGACCACAAAGAGCTTGCTTGTTAGACACCACCTTCACTTCTGCCCACCCTCTCACTCAGCACCCCGGGGGCGCTTAGCATGGCTTCATGGGCAGGGCAACAGATGCAGGAAATGAAGAAGCTTTTCCAAGGCAGCAGATCTGAGCCCTAGATCGTCATCTCTCAGAAGCCCGTGCTGTCAATCAGCACACTTTACCGTCATCGTAAGCAAGGGCCCAATCAAGTGTGGATTCTTTATAGTATGTATTTAGCATCTAACAATACAGTTTTTGATTAGGGAGAACCTTGCTGGGAGGCTCTGCACCTTAGAAGGCAATTAATGCTGAGCCCATGCTTCCCTTTTTAGAAGCCGCTCTGTGGAGGAAAAGAAGCAGTAAGATGAAGAGCGAGCCTGGAACTGAGTCCCCGCCACAGGAAGCTCGCGGAGGTTTTCTGGGGTGCTTGTGAAAGGTCTATTTCCAAACAAAAGATTCAGCTCTTCTGCGACTTACCCAGGATAAACCTTGCAAAGACATTTTCCCATGAAACCCAGGAGAAGTTAATAGCCACTTAACAGTAGCCAGAAAGATGAGCTCGACAATTCAGATTTAGACTGGAATCGGATGGGCAGCAAGGGCCGCGGTGCATTCAGTGACAGAGATGTGAAGGGTGCTCCACTGGACATCCAGATACCTTTGCATCTTGAATTTACACGATTCTGTGCTTCAACTGCTCGGCTGCCTTACAATCTCTCCTACAAGAATTTGGGCTTGTGTCTCTCATCTGGGAAAACAAATGTATTTGTGAGCTTTAGGAACACAAACAGGAAATGGGTTTATACTAAGAGGCCACTGAGGATTAGGGGGAAAATCAAGTGTCAGGAAGAGAATTGACATGCCAGGCAAAACCAAGAACAGGACTCCAAGTAAGACATAAAAAATAACAACAGGTAGAAGAAAGAAGATAGGCATGCGGGTAGAACTCAGCTTCTAAAAACACAGGGCAGAAAGTTCTAGATGGGAGGATGTTTAAAGGATTTGCGTTGACTCCCAAATGTATCAGTGATGTATATGACTCTGAGGAGTGCAGTTACTCAAACTCTAAAGCCGAGTCACAGAAACACATTCTAAGCTTTCGAAGATCACAGGGTAAAGTACGAAAGGCTGTGAAGAAACGGGCTTGTAGGTATGGGATGTGCCTAGTATTACAAGCCTCGCTGCATTCCACGACCAGGTGCCTTTAGCTACTAAATACTGAATACTGCTTTAGAATACTAAAGTGATGATTGTACTGTAGGCACTCATCAAAGTCCCTGCTGAGGACAACTCCCTTCTCCTTGAGAGTGTGAAAATAAAAAAAAAAAGTTTGCTGCTTGTGGAGGTTTATGATTTTAATCCCAGCACTTTGTAGGCAGAGGCAGGCGGATCTTTGTAAGTCAGAGGCTAGCTTGGTCTACATAGTGAGACCTTGTCTCATAATTTTTTAGAAATAAATCAAAAGTTTATGCATTATCCCAAGGTCTATATATGAAGCTTCTATAACTTTAGTGTCTTAAACTTCACTTTTATTTAAAAACATTTTTAAAAAGATGAATTTGGATGTTTTGTCCTGGAGCACAACTTTCATTGTTTTCTTGAGACAGGGTCTCACTATGATAGAACTGGCTAGCTTATGATTTGCTATATAGACAAGGGTGGCCTGGAACTCACAGATCTCCACCTGACTCTTCTTCAACAAAGTGCTGAGATTAAAGATACATGCCACCAGGCTGTCAAGGAGCACTTTAAAAAAATATATATATATATATATAAATTGTAGTCATTTTGAGATACAATGTAAACTTTTTAAGTAAGAATACTGACTAAGAGAAAACATAGGAAAAATTAATCTAACAAAGTGTTGTCACATATTAACTCTACATAAGAATTTTATAATATAGGGAGATTCAGTCAACTCTGAGTTCATTAGGGAGTCATTGGAGATGGCCTCTAACATGACACCATCCTGGAAACCCAGCACACTGTGTCACAGATGCTCTTTGGGTTTTGCTGATGACTGTCCAAATCTAGGGTGCAGTATTCCCTGGGGTCAGCTGGGGTAAAACCCTGTAAGATGGAAATTTCCCAGTGTGGCAGCAACTATGTAGATAGTAACTGCGGCTCTCTACAAAAAGAGTTAATCCTCAGGATATCATCCAGAAAAATGGTGGAAGAGGTCGTGGGCTGCTCAGAAAGAAGATGCTTGGGGCTCTAAAAGATCACATTTCAGCCTCAATCCTCGCTTCCCGGCCTCCACCTGGATATGGCCTGTTCTTCCTGTCTGGTGTAGCCTGCTGATTAACCTCCTTCTCACTACGATACCACGGATCTGGTCAGGCTCTGCGGACAAGAGGAGGAGGAAATGTAGGCTTGCCTTTTAAAGATCTCCATCTGTGTTGAAAGGGGATGAAGAAGTCACGCCTGGGGTATAGAAGTCATGCTGTGAAATGGAAATTATCTAGACTGGGAGAGTCCAGGGAGGGCTAAAAACAGGAGGAACAAGCTGGGAGCAGCTTCACTAAGACTCCAGAGGACTCACGCTCTGTCCAGAGTCCAGGTTGGTCCTGACAGCACTTCCTTCTTCAACAATGAGATGAAAAGCCTCGAGTTCCTGCTGGGGGCCACACACCACATTAGGCTTGGGTGGGGGGTTACTGCAGGAATATGGGCTACTTCAGTCACTGTCTTCGTTTTGGATTGTCTTAGTTGCTGTGAAAAAATAAAAGTACCCTGACAAAAGTAACTCAAGGGAGGAAGGCTTTATTAGGCTCTCAGTTCCAGGCTCCAGTCCATCAACAGCGGCTCCAGGGAACTGGTAACATTACATACACAGTCAAGAGCAATGACTTAATGCTTGCATGTGAGTACTCAGCTCACTGTCTCCTTTCCAGTCAGTCTAGGGCCGACTAGGAAATGATGCCACTGACATTCTGGTTGGGCTTTCCAACCTCAATTAACTCTATTTTAAAAAAAAATTTCAAGACATACCCACAGGCCAACCTAATCTCCATTATTCCCCACTCCCTGAAATGTTAAATGACTCTAGATTGTGACAAGTTGATAATTAAAACCAATCATCACAGTCACTCGACATCCAGAGCTTGCAGGTTGAAGCATGTGACTCAAGGCTGGCCAATTACTACACTGAGTTCTTCCAAGTCACCTACTTACAGTCATTCCTGTAGGTGACAATGTCACCTCAGTTCTTCCAATCAGGAGGAACCCAGATGAATCGATTTCATTTCTTATTGCCTCTCATCACAATGATATTTTCTAAATATTATTGCTAGTCTCACTTGTTAAATGAGGATGGTAGTACCTCACCCTGAGATTTCTATGAAGAATGATTATGACTGCATCTACCCGAAAGTGAACATGGGAACAATTGAATTTTTACTCAGAAAGTGCAGGAAGATGTTTTCCTCCTGAGATTATGAATAGAAAAGCTGAAATGAGGCTGGAATTTCCTGGGGTCACCACACAGTACCTAAAGTATCTCTCTCATACTCTGGGAGATGGAACTGAGAGAGAAGGGGGTGTGGATGCCCAGGATGATGTTAGAGACACTAGATCAGGCTGGTTCCATCTGGTACCAGCCCTGCACTTTTCAATGACACTCCCTACTTCCCTTCAGTTTGACTTAATTTTTTTCACTGAGTTCGGATGCAGAGACATAGATGGAAAGACAGCCCTCTTGATACTGAGGTGTCAGACGTATCAGCTGAAGAGGATCCAGCAGAATGGTTGACTGTGAAGGCAGAGATGAATTCTGGCTATAATGGGAATAGAACAGACAGTCTGCTTCTGTCTAGGGGAGTGAGTCTCAGCGTGGGGAGGGGGCAGTTGGTAACCAATATACACTTCCTAGTGAGCATCACAGTATCACCCTTCTTCCTCACAGGCCCCAGGCTAATTAGTTCTAGGAGGACCTAGTGGTATAGAAAACACTTTTGGCAATTGCTTTCTTCTCAGATTTCCCCTAGTGAATGCATTTCACAAACTGGCTGCACTGCTGAAGGCTGCACAATTTCAGCCAAAGACTGAGCAGGTGAAAATGGGAAGAGGAAAGGATTTTTTTTTCCCTCAGTAAGAAAGTAGCAATCAACATGAATTCCTCTCCACTGTAAGAGCAGTTACAAAAGAGACCCACATAAGCAAGGCAAGCATATGCACTACACTAAGTACGTCCTGTGGCTAGACACACTATCTGGAAAGATCTATGGAAAAGCACCAAATCCCTAGATTTGAATGTCTCCCATGCCCTTCTCCAAGCTGGACAGTCTTCCTCAGCGGTTAGTAACGAGCTTGTGCAGATGACCTTTGTGGCTATGTTTTGAGTTTGCAAGGATTCCCAAGTACAGACAGGCAATGTTGCTGAGGATGCTATGTATGCCTTTAGTGGGAGCCTGACACAGAGAGAAGAGTTGGGGAGGTATCAAGAATGCAACCTTAGAATCAGGTGGAGCCGGGAGCTGAGGCTGCCGCTTATCCAGCACATGGGAGGCTCCTGGGGTCAGTTCCCAGCACCTCGCCATCCCTTCCCCCGCCATCAGATGGGCCTCTTGGACCTCCTGCAACACTCTCTAAATATTGTTAGTCTCTTTTGTTAAATGAAGATAACCTCCTTGAGGGGGGGAGGATTATGAAAACTGAATGAGATTGCTGTTCAGAGCCACATCCACATAAAACGGCTGGTTGTAGTCAGTGAACACACTCTGATAGACCTGACTCCTCCCAAATCAAGATTTTATAAATATTTAAGTTTCCTTTCTCCAAGTTCTACATCGTATACTTTACCTTCTTCTGACCCTTTAGAGGGTAAAGGCTGGAGTTCCTATAGAGATGGAGGCCATCCTCTGAGGTGTGTGTCCAGTAGAATCACAGACCACAGTGATTGGTGATCTGTGGGAGGGGTGATGACCCCCCCAAAACTGTAAGTAGCACTATTCTAGATGTGGTGCCTTCACTGGCTGAAGTCATGTGGTAGCTTTCGTCTCCATTTCCACTGGCACTGTTAGCTCAACTCTGTTTACTCAGTACTCAAGCTCAGTGCCCTTACAGAGCCCCTCTTAAGACCCTGCTCCAGGCCTATGTAAGCTCTGTAAGACTAGAATCAGATCTCATTCCTTGCTTCACAGTTTGCCTGGCACACTGTAGACCCTGCCCCTGCCCCAGATCTCTGAGAACTCTTTAAAGCAGGGGTCTGACTCATTGCTCACATATGCCTGTACACAGTAGACACTCAATAAAGATGTAGGAAGCACCATATAAACAATGGTGCCAGGAGCCAGGCAGTCCAGGGCTGGTGTGATGGCACTCACAACAACACCAGGACTCGGTCCGTCCTTCCTTCCATCACTGATCTCTGTAACGCATGGCTTCTGCTTTTGAAAGATTCCTTTTGAAATTAAGAGCATCCATCCAAGTTCTTTGAGCTGACTCCCCAAAAGAGTGTTGTTAGATGACCTGTCTGAAGTCTTCCCGGATTTTTGTTGACTTAATTCTACACGAAACTATGGGAACAGAGCCTGTGCTGTAAAGTCGTGATGGATTAGCTGGGTATGATGGGTTTTGTCTGTATTCTCAGCTACTCTGGAGGCCGAGATAGGGGGACTTCTGAAGTTCAGGAGATTAAAAACAGTCCGGGAAACATATCCAGATTCCCCTCTCGCAAGACAAACAGGCACCGTGCCATATTCTCACCTCTTCAGGACAAAAGGTGAAGAGAATAGATATTATTAGAATTAGATCAGCATGATTGCCAATTGTGGAGAACTAAGGGTGATGACAAACATTTCATAAATTAATTACTTACAAGAACATTTTGAGGCTTTTATCATTGTTAGTTTTTTTGGGGTTTTGTTGTTGCTTTTTGTTTTGTTTTGTTTTGCTTTGTTTTGAGATAGGGCCTCGTGAAGCCCAAGCTAGCCTTGAACTCGTTTGTATAGCAGAGGACAGCTCTGAAAACCCAATCTTCCTGCTTCCACTACTTGCAGGCTGGGATTTCAGGTGTGTACCACTAGGGTCAGCTAACTGAGCTGGCAGCATTATTAGACCTCTCCACAGATCCCAAGAAGCCAGATTATGCCTTTTCATGTAAACTCTTTGCATTCTTCAAATTAACATGATTGTTGTTTTTGGTTTTTTGTTGTTGTTGTTTTAACATGAATTGAACATTAGAATAACTGAAGGCCTTTTGTAGTGTGCATCAGTTTATTCATGAAAAAAAAAAAACAACCTATCAAAGGGTTTCCAAATAAGGGACATTCTACAAATTCCCTACCAGTTCATGTAAGAACTGAATTAAGGTTACCAGGATCAAGCTGAGTAGCTGTAACAAGAAAAGTCTAGAGTTGTGATAGACGCCTGCAGCCCTGGTACATATAAGACAGTCAAGAGGAAATTCAAAGCGAGTCTGGGATATATAGCAAGACTCTGTCTCAAAAGAAAGAGGAAGAGGAAAAGGAGGAGGAGGGGGAGGAGGAGGAGGAGGAAGAGGAGGAAGAGGAGGAAGAGGAGAAAGAAAAAGAAGAAGGAGGAAGAGGAAGAGGAGGAGGAGGAGGAGGAGGACTGGGTGGGGGAAGGAGGCAGATCAGAGGTTGAAGAGCAGGTTCAGTAGTCAAGAGCACTTGCTGTTCTTGCAGAAGACCTGAGCTTGGTTCCCGGCACACACATCTGGTAGTTCACAGCTCTGGAGGACCTGGACAGGTGTGCATACACACTAAAAGATTCAATGAACCTTTACAAGAAGAAGATGAGAAGGAACATGAGCAGATAGGACACCTGAGTGTAATGTGAGGTCCCAAAACAGAAATTGTCATTAGGGAGAATCTCAAGAAGCCTGAGAATAGAGCACGGCAGTAGCTGATCAGAATATACAATGTTGATGCATTGTGACAAATATCCTGTGCCCGTGTGAACTATAAAGAAGGAACGTGGAGTGTGAGGTCTACAGAAGTACTGTGCTGGCTCTGCAAGAATTCTCCAAATCTACAGTGTTCTCAAAGTGAACAAAATCTGAGAATCAAATTCTGACGTGTAGGATCCTCCCTAGACAAACCAAAGCACAGTCACCGAGAGGATGGACTGGAGATGGTGTCACGGCTTGGAAGGTCTCTCAGGTGGTTGTGATGTGCATGGGGCTGTAAGGTGGCTCCTTACCTGTGGCACCTGATTTCTGTATTTTAGGAGACAGTGACACTAAGAGAGTCATCTGTGAGGCCATGTGTGACCTGTCACCACCAATTTGGGAATTCTGTTCTACACTTTCAAGAAAATTATAGTATAGTTAGGGATAAGTGTCTGTAATCAAACACATGGGGCAGTGATTGAAATTTGCACAGCATAAGAGTCCTGAGGAGGCATCGACATTTCTGTTAAGAGAGGAAAGTGCGGTGGTTCATGGAAGACAAGTTATAGCTGGGAATCTCTGCCTGATATTTTCCCACCGATGGCCCATTTTTTGTTTCTTGTATTTTTGCCAGCTATTATTGTCCTGTGGCAATGAGTCCAGGGAAGCAAATACAATTTTGTCAAAGTGAAGCTTTGATTAAACTGTCTTTAAACAGTGCTCATTTGACCAGTGGCTTGTTATCACCTGGGAGCTTGGTAGAAATTCAGACTCTCAGGCTACATTCCAGAACTATTGAACAGGAATCTGCATTTTAATGGGATGTCAAGAAGTACTAAAGTAGAAGAGCCTTCCATAAACCAGTGAGATAAGAAACCCAGGCCAACGCTGATTAGGTGCTATGGAGACAGGAAGAGACGAGTTTAGTCTTGAGTGGTGGACTCTCTCCAGGGCTGGGGACAGACAGTTGCAGCAAGGAGTTGACAGTCTTGTGGCATCAAGAAAGTCTGGTCGTTTTCAGTGCTTCACCCTTTGTGCATTTTGGGAGAGGATGCAGTGTGTGATTACACCCAACATGACCCAGCTACTGCAGAGAGTACTGACAAAGGATGAGTCCAAAAACATGGGACCAAGCAGGGGCCTAGGTGCCTACAGCCTTGTTTGGTGTTGAGAACAAACCGAATTCTAGAAAGCACAGCACAGTGATGTTAAAGGGTGCACCAGAGAAGTCTCCTGGGCTCAGCATGAAAGGCTGAAGAATCATTCTGGATCAGAGATGTCAGAGACCTCGGGTTTATGCAGCTGGCAGGAGCACTCTCTCACTGGGTCTCATTGCCAAGCTAGACAAGCTTTAAGTCAACAGTTCTTTGGTTAGGATAGTCAAGTGATATTTTGCTCGACAAAGCCAGGGATGTCATTAGAGCACATTGCCTGGATTCGATGATAATTCTCCTGGATTCAAATGCCCAGCAAGTACTGGGGTGTGTGTGCTCCAGAGAGAGGGGGAAGGGGGGACAAAAGAAGGGAGGGAGGGAAGGAAGGAAGGAAGGAAGGAAGGAAGGAAGGAAGGAAGGAAGGA
>NW_021604699.1:2686148-2703179 GCF_004785775.1 Grammomys surdaster | reverse complement strand
GGAAGGAAGGAAGGAAGGAAGGAAGGAAGGAAGGAAGGAAGGAAGGAAGAATCCCATGAGAAGTTGGAATCCTCTCTAGTCTCTCTCTGAAAGTAACAGTTTTAGGCTTAATGAGACTGAATCACTTTGAATAGGCAAGTTGGGGTGCTCCAGCTCCAAGGCCCCTATCATGGCAGAAATAATCGAAGGGGGAGAGAATATCTGCTGGTTCCTCTGTGGGGGAAAGCTTGCCTTTCCTCTCTGCTGCATTAGGGAGGATTTATGGGGATGAGACCCTTGGGTTAAGGTTAAAAGGTGAGAGGCATTTGTCAGGAGAACGAGAGGGCAAAAGAGGGCATTCCAGTCAAGGCACTGGGCTGTAAATATCAGCAGATTGAAAAAGAGCCAGCGTTTTGTGGGAAAGAAGAAACACAGGGTGGGTTGGGTCAAGTCCTGGAGGTCTTTGGATGCCAGGCTGTATGGATTGCATATTTTGGGCAGTTGTGGAGAGGGGGATGGGCACCATGGGGTTTTTCATTCTTCTAGGGTATCAGAATTAGAATTCTGACACCAGGGTGGAAACAGAGCTGGAGGAGGGGGATGCTAGAGGCAGAGGCCTGTTGAGAGGCTAATAGATGGGGAAGGAATTATAAAAAGAGAAAGGGAAAGGGTTTCTCTGCTGAGTGTCTGAGATGAGCTGTCAGTGAGCAAGCCAGGGAAAGCAGGGACTCCACAGGGCTTAGGCTGCCATCTGTTCCAAACTGCCCCCTTCCACTGGGCATCTGGGCTGTTCCTCAAAGTGCTGCGTGAACATTTCTACATGAAGTATTCTGGAGACTTGGAGTTGAAGGGAGTGAGGTGACACACCAAAATTGTGCTTATTTTGTATCCGTACAGGAATGTCACAATGCTTTCCACTGTGGACAGGTTGCGTTTGAGAAGACAGCCCCACCCTACAGATGGTATTTTTAGTACACTCACCTGCACAGAAGCCCAGCACACTTCATTTTATAATGTAAATCCACTTAGGCTGACTAAAAGCATGAAAGACTACAGATTTATCTGAACAAACAGTAAATCCTTGAGGTGAGGGGCAGGGACCTCAAAGAAGGTTTAGGGCCAATGAAGAAGCATGAAGGAAAAGCTTCAAAGGCTTAGGCGGGAATGAGCTAAAGAACATCTATCCTGCTGGAGCACTTCCTGGTTTGACGAATGGTTTGGGAAGTTCTTATATTATTTTATATTGACTATTCCTTATTGAGTTTGAATTCTATCTTTAAACATTTTAAATTAGATTTATTCATCTTATTTTGTGTGTAGGGTGCTTTGCCTGCAAGTATGTATGTGCACCATGTGTGTGCCTTGTGCCTGAGGAGATCAGAAGGGGGCGCTGGATTTCCTGGAACTGGAGTTAGTGATGTTTGTTAACCACCCTGTGCGTGGCCAGGAAGAGATCCCTGGGTTCTCTGCAAGAGCAACACGTTCTCTTAACCACTGGGCCATCTCTCCCATCTCTCTTATTTCTTTCTTTTTTTTTTAAAGCATATATATTTATAAGAAAAAGCTCAAGTTATATTTAGCTTCAAGTGAGGTTTGAGGCCTACCTGGCTATATCTATTCAGAGCCTCTTTAGGCCTTGTCTCTATTCCATGCCTTCCCCCCGCCATGTGTATAGTGTGTGTGTGTGTGTGTGTGTGTGTGTGTGTGTGAGAGAGAGAGAGAGAGAGAGAGAGAGAGAGAGAGAGAGAGAGAGAGAACAACTTTGTACAGTCAGTCTACTGTGTAGGCTGTATAGAAATCAGACTCAAGTTGTCGGGTCTGACAATGAGTATCTCACCAGCTGAACCATCTCCCTGGCTTCTCAACCTTAGTTTTAAAGGTCTCTCACTTGGAGTTTCTTGAATTTCTAAGACTAAATTGTTAGCAAACCTACATAATTCTCTTGTCTCTGCTTCCCCAGGGCTGGGGTTACAGGCATATACCATGGTACCTGGCTTTTTATGTGGATGCTGGGCAAGCAAACTCAGTTTCTCATGTTTGCATGGCTAGTACTTTACCAACTGAGCCATAACCCTAGGCCCCTTCAGTTCTCTTTAACAATTAGATCTTAGGGTTGTCTAAGTTTTGATTTCTGTAATTAATGCTAATGTTTGTATGTCTGCATCTCCTTCATCTTCTTTGCTATTCTGATAACAATGATATCTATACTGTCTTCCCTAAAGATCTGCATGTTGAAGGCTTGTTTGGTCTCCAGCTTGATGCTACTGGGAAATGATGGAACTTTAAAGAGGTAGGGCCTAGTGGGAAAGCTTGGGTCACTGGAGATGTGTGCTTTATTTGGTTCATTGTTTGGTTTTGCAGCCGTGAGGTGAGAGGTTTGTCTCTACCATGTTGCTCTAATATGCAGTTCACTATAGCCCTGAAAGCAACAGGGCCAGCCAATCACAGACTAGGACCTTTAAACTGTTAGCTAAAATAAAACCCAGCCTCCTTCCCTTCCTTGCTCCCACCCCCATCTCTGTCTTTCCTTATTTATTATATTGCATTTTTAGACAAGTCTCACATTGCCCAGGCTGACCTTGTGCTTCTTCTCCAGCCAAGACTGGCCTTGAACTCCCGATCTTCCTATCTCCACCCCCTAAGAATAAGGATTACAGGCATGCACCATTACTCTGTCAAAATTTCTTCGTAAGCTGATTGTTTTAGGTGTGTGTTATAGGAAGCTGACGACTCCTGTCCATCTTGGTGATATGGTCATAGTTTCTAGCTTTTGAAACAGGATGCATTCCATTGTAGGAGATAAAGTAGTAAGCGACATGTTTGATATTGGTAACTAGTTATCCCTGTAACAGTTGTTAAATACTGCCCTTGCCTTATTTATATATCTTTTGGGTTACTATTGCTGGTTTGTGAAACAAAACTTTAATTTTGCTTCAAATATATGGGTCTTCTCTATAACTTGCTTTTGTTGTTGTTGTTTTGTTTGTGCGTGTGTGTGAGAAACTCATTTATATTTTTTAAAAAGTGGTACAGTATTTCTTTTTTTCACTTATATATACTTATAACTTTTATTTATTTTATTTTATTTTATTTTTGACACAGGGTCCTACTATGTAGACTTGTTGGCTGGCCTAAAACTTGCAATGTAGACCATGCTGGCTTCCAACTCAGAAAGATCTGCCTGTCTTTGCCTCCTGAATGCTGGGATTAAAGGTATGTGCCACCATACTTGACTGTATATTTATAAGTTTTTTTTTAACCTTTTTTTTAAAAAAAAAAAAATAGGATCACCAGTGGCCAATGGCTGCAGCCCGTGCTTGCATGAAGCTCTTGGAGAGTGTTATCCAAAGTCCTTCAGGAGGCCGGGTCTGTGGGGTGAAGCCTGGATCTCTGCCAACCCACTCAGCATTATACCTTAGATCTTAAAAACATCTACTTTATTTCTGCTAGCAAATGTTTTACCATGTAATTGAAAATTGTAATATCTTTGCTCCAGTGAAACAAAGTGTTGGTTTACAGTAGAATAGATTTTTATTTGAACTGGATATGATTAATTTTGATTTCCTTTATTTCAATTGCCAAAAAAATACCTGCTGATAAACTGACTGCAAGAGCTCATGCCTGTAATGTAATGCCAGTACTCAGGAGGCCAGGGCAGGAGGCCAGTATGGTTTGGACCCTGTCTCAAAAACAAAACATAACATAACATAACAAAACAAAACCAAACCAAAGAAAACTCATAAAGACAAAAAACAAAACAAAACAAAATCTAAAAAAATCCCAACCAGAACAAATAGAACAGAAAAACAAAAACAAAACAAATTCCCGTCAAGCCTTCATTATTTTTACTTTATTTATGGATAATTTATTAGGCTTCCTTCTTCTTTGTTCTCTTGATGCTTTCTTAGAATGTGTATGTGTATTTGTCTGTGGTGCACATGTATAGTTGTGCACATGTGTATACTTCTGCTCACGTGAGGACCAGAGGATGATATCATGTGTCCTGCTCTGCCACTCTTCAATCCTTTGCCTTGAGCCATGGTCACTGGCTGAGGCTGCAGCTAGGCTGGGGACCAGCAAGCCCCAGCACTTCTCCTTTCTGTGCCCCACCACAGTGCTGGGGTTCCAGAGATGCAAGCTGTTACACCCAGCATTGCATCTGGGTGCTGGGATCAGAACTCAGGTCCTCATGTCTATGTTGGAAGTTCTCTTATCCATTGAGACATCTCTCCAGTCCCCTTTTTTCCCTTTAAAAGAGTTTGGGGAGAGGTGGCTGGAATTGGGGGGCAGTTGAAAGGATGATGTAGAAAGCCTAGTGCAATGGAAACTTCCTGGAATCTATGAGGGTGACCCCATGTGGATTCCTAGTAATGGAGGATATGGAGTCTGTGGTGGTTTGAATAGGTTTGACTTCATAGACTTATGTGATTGAATGGTTGGCCATAGGGAGTGACACTATTAGGAGGTATGGCCTTGTTGGAGGAAGTGTGCCAGTGTGAGAGTGGGCTTTGAGGGCTTCTAGGCTCAGGATCCACCCAATGTGGAATCAAAGTCTCCCCCTGGCTGCCTGTGGAAGACAGTCTCCTTCTGCTGCCTTTGGATCAAGATGTAGAACTCTGAGCTCCTTCTCCAGCACCATGACTGCCTGGACACTGCCATGCTTCCTGCTATGTTGATAATGGACTAAGTCTCTGAAACTGTAAGCTGGGCCCCAATTAAATGTTTGCTTTTATAAAGAGTTGCCTTGATCATGCTGTCTCTTCATTGCAATAAACCCTAAGACAGAGTCTGAACTGGCCATCTCTTGTAGCCAGAAAAGGCTTCCAGTGAGAGGCCCAATTGCATTCAGTCAAGTTGTTGGCCTAGGGAGTACTGTGGAGAGCCCTGAACAACCCAGGATAATGCTAGTGCAGAGAGTCACACTCTGAAAAGTGACAGCAGGCCCTATTATGGAGAACAATATCCACATAGCTCATTGAAAGTAGAGAGGTCAAGCTGCTGCCTGCAGGGAGCCTTTGCCCCTACATTTTTGGTGCAGGAAGCTACTCTACAGGCTGACAAAAGAGAAACCTGGACACAAACCCTGCCACAAAAATTTCCACCTAAAATCAGTCCTGCCTACAAGGTATACAAGGAACTTGCAGGCATGGCCAATCAATGTCTGGGTTAACTGAGGCTCACGCTGTGAAAGGGAGCCCATACTCTACAATATCTGGGCCGCCAGGAGCCAGAGATAGCCCAGAGAACTAGGACAGAACCAAACATCCTCTCTTTCTCTCTCTCTCTCTCTCTCTCTCTCTCTCTCTCTCTCTCTCTCTCTCTCTCTCACACACACACACACACACACACACACACACACACAAACACCCCAATGGAATAACTCCTAATGATATTCTGCTATACTCATAGGTTGGTGCCTTGTCCAATCATCATCAGAAAGACTTCCTCCAGCGTCAGATGGGAGCAGATGTAGGGACCCACAGCCAGACATTATGCAGAGAGAAAGTCTAAATTGGAGGTCTCCATCAGGTCCCTCCTGTTGGAAGAGGGAAAGAATGATGCTAGGAATCAGAGGGGATGGAGGACACCAGGAGGAAATGATCCACCAAATCAGCTAAGTAGGGCTCACATGGGCTCACAGAGACTGCAGTGGCAAGCATGGGACCTGCCTGAGTCTGCACCAGGTCCTCTGCATATACGTTATGGCTATTAGCTTGGTATCTTTGTAATAGTCCTAACAGGGGAGCAGTGTGTCTCTGATTCTGTTGCCTGCTCTTGGGAATCTTTTCCTCCTGTTGGGTTGCTTTGTCCAGCCTTGTGTAAGGGCTTTTGCCTTATCTGATTGCATCTTGTTTTCTCATGTCTGGTTGTTTTCTCATGTCTGGTTGTTGTCTCTCGGAAGCCTGCTCCTTTCTGAAGAGAAATGGAGGGGGAGCGGATGTGGGGAGAGGGGAGGTAGGGGAGGAGCTCTGGTCAGGATGTAATGCATGAGAGAAGAATCTATTTTCAATTTTTAAAAAGTAAGTCGTTTAGGAAACTAAGAAGAAAAGCTGAGGTTCTGTCCCGCTACTCCAAAAACAATTACAGTTATTATACGGTGTTTACTTGTATGCTGATTATAGACTTCTGTGTAAGTTTCATGTGCAATTTTACACATTGTCAGTTCTATATGTGTGTTGTAAAATATGATTTAAAAGACAATATATTGCTGCCATTTTGTAGGTTTCTTCTCTGATGTAGTGTTACTTAAGAGATTAATTTTAGGAACTGGAGGGGTGGCTCAGTGATGAAGAGTCTTTGCTGCTCTTTTGAGTTCATTTCCCAGGACCCACAACGGGCACCTGACACCTTCCTTTGGTCATGCCAGAGCCAGCAGAGGCTGGCACATGTACAGAGGTGGCACACATACAAGCATGTACATAAACAAATAATAGAATACACCTTTAACACAGATTTTTTTTCAATGGTGCTAAGTATTGAACCCAGAGTCTCGCCTGTGGTAAGTATATGCTCTCCTGCAAAGCTCTGTCCCCCACTTAAGTATAAATTTAAAATTTTAACAAGTTCTTTACTGTATGTCAAACTGTGTTCCTCTACACTAGGAACGAAGCAGGCAGAAATTTCCCCACATTTTGTTTATATGAATAGTTTTTGTGTTTTGTTTGATTGATATTTTTGATGACCCATCCATTGGAAAAATATATATATTAACTTCTTTTTTGTTTCTACATGCTTTTTAATTCTACCTAATTGATTATACCAATCAACTCCAACTTCCTTCATTAAGTGTGGATCCTCTTGGTTTGCCATGTGAAATACTGACATTTCAAATTATCTTTCCACTTCTGCCTCTTTATTCCTCACAATGTGTTATAGAATTTTCAGTCTCCTTTATCAAACCACCCAGGAAACATGGAATAACTTTTATTTTACTCTGAAGTTAAATGGTAAGCCAGAAACTCTTGTTTTTCTTGTAACTAACAGGCAAGCTGTGGCCTTGCCTAATTGATGCCCCCCTCCCCCAAGTGTGCTCTTTTCAGTTAGCTTCCTAGCATTGTTATAACAAAGTGCCACAGTCCAGGAAGCTTAAGAAACAGAAATGTACTGTCCCACAGCTTCAGAGTCTAGAAGTCCAACCTGTGGACAGTGTCAGTTCTTACAGAAGGTTCTGAGGGAAGGAGCTGCTGCTCCAGGACCCCTCCTTGGTCTGCAGATGCTGTAGTCTCCCTGTTCTCTCTACAGTGTCTGCTGCTTTCTGTGTGCGTTTGTGTTCACATTTCCCTCTTGCTATGAGGACATCAGTTACATTGGATGAGGGCACATCCCAGTGATTCATTTTAACTGATCACTTCTGTAGACTCTTTGTTGTTGTTTGTTTGTGTTTTATGAGGCAGGGTCTCTTATAGCTTAGACTTAGTCCAGACTGGCCTTGACCTTCACATGTAGCTGAAACAGCTGGGATCTCAGGTACCTCTGAACCCACCTGAATCTGGTCATAGACTGAAGTACAGTGAGTGAGGACTTCAGTATATTGTGAAAGAGCCACAATTTAATCCAAAAGAGCATATGAATAGTTAACTTGATGGAATCCTAGGATCCTATGTTTGGAAAGCATCCATTAATATAATTAATTTTCTTGGAACTGTGTTTCCTGCTTGTATAATTTGCTATTTTAGGTTTTAAATATTCCTGCAAGGATCCAACAAGTTAAACATGCAGTATATGAAGTGTTTAGAGGATATTCACTTTAACAAATAGTTTTGTCCTTTGATGCAGTGCTGGGGATTGAACTCTGGACCTCATCAAGGGCTAAGCAAGCACATCATCACTTAGCTATGAACAGAGCCCAATGACATTTGCTAAGAACATCATATCATTGCGTTCAGACAGAGAGCTCGTTCCATTGTTCATTGTATCATTATTTTTGATCTGCTTTCTTCTTTCACTCATGGAACTTTAAAAAATGAGCTTTAACTTTTGATTTCCATTGGAAATATGATCGTATCTATTTTTATTACTTTTCTGACAATTAAATTTTAAAGTTTAATTTTTTAGTGTTGACTTTTAAGTAACATCTTTAATTGGGAAGATGTGTAGAACTTTTTGGTTGTTTTGTTTTTGTCTTTATGGAGTCCCATATAGCCCGGACTGGCCTCTGCTAAGGTTGGCCTTACTCAGATCCTCCCACCTCTGCTTCCCAGTTGCCTGGATGACTGGCGTGCATTACCACACCTGGCTTCTTTTCTAACATTTTTTTTTTGTATTGTATTATTCTCTCTCTCTTTTTTTTTCTTATCTTTTATTAGCTATTTTCTTTTTTTACATTTCAAATGTTATCCCCTTTCCCGGTTTTCCCTCCGGAAACCTTCCATCCCATCCCCCCTCCCCCTGCTTCTATGAGGGTGCTCTCCCACCCACCCACCCACTCCTGCCTCTCTCTAACATTTTTGAACACTTACTATTTTAACAATGTTTACTCTTATAGAGTCTTAAATTGGTGAACTTTTCCCCCAACCGGTGCAATACACAGTAAAAAGTATGCTTTTGTTTTCATTGAGAATTTTTACTTTTAAAAAATAAAGTTGCTAAAAAAAAGAGAAAAAGCCGGGCGGTGGTGGCGCACACCTTTAATCCCAGCACTTGGGAGGCAGAGGCAGGTGGATTTCTGAGTTCGAGGCCAGCCTGGTCTACAGAGTGAGTTCCAGGACAGCCAGGGCTATACAGAGAAACCTTGTCTCAAAAAAGCTAAAAAAATAAAATAAAATAAATAAAAATAAAGTTGCTTTGGGACAGGTGGAGGCACACTCAGAGACAAAACTAACAGCAGTGCGTACGTGCGTGAGCATGCATGTGTACGGGTAGAAGCCATTGCTTCCCTAACCAGGCTCTTCCAAAGCCTAACACATTCACACCAGCTTCTATTTTGACTTAACTGCTGATAATCCACAGCTGCCCCTCACACTGACCAGAGTATTGCCCTCAGTGTGAGGCTGTCTCCCTCAGAAAGTACAACTTCAGTAGTCACCAAGAACCAGTGTAGAGAGCACAGGCCGATGGGCCTTTTGTCTGCAGAGCAGGTGTAACGGACCTTGAGGATCTTGCTGAAGCTAGGCTCCGCTGCCCTAGTCAGCTTCCCCGCCTCAGCATATCTTGCTTCTTTACCTCTCTCCTCCATGTATCATTTCCATCCACAGGGTCCCCACCAATACATGTTCTTATTCTTCCTCTTGAGACACCAGGAACGTTGTCTCTAGCACATTTTGGTTCCAGGGTAGTATGCAGAGAACCTTCCTGTAAATCAGGCAAAGGATGCCTTTCCAGGCATGTGCAAGGGCTCCTCTTTCCCTTTTTTTGTAGTTGCCAGGATGTTAGTGCAAGGCTGGAGTGTAGCTGTGCTTGCTCCTGTGACCACGTGTCTTTGTGAAAATTATAAAACATATAGCTCTTCACAGTGACCTTGACAAACGGAAACCAGTTACTTTGGAGAAACACAAGTAACTGGGTTTGGTCACAGAGACTGCAGGACTGCTTATCATCTTCAGCAATGATATAGATGGCCAAAGACATGGAAAAGGACTTTGGAACAGAAATTTCAAAGCAAGACAGTATCTACTAGCATGTGTCTAGTGGGACAATCTTTGTGCTATGTTATAGCATACTTGATAATATGTTTTCCTTTACAAGTGGTATACAGAATGGTGGGATATTTATGTTTTACAGCCTCCTAGTTTTGACTCTATACTTTATGAATACCACTTATAGATGTTACTAAGCCCACATGTCAGAGAACCTGAACTAATGTGGTATCATCTAATATTTTTTTCCTCATGTGCCAGGAAGCATGAAGACAGCAGTTCCATGATGGTGTGAAATTATGATTGCTGGTCATCACAGTCCCTTCTCCAACTTTCCTAAGGTGTTTTGTTTTGTTGTCTTGTTTTTTGGTTACTGCTGTTGGTTTTTGTTTTTGACAGAGTCTGTATAGTTCTAGTGTGCTTGGAATTCTAACTCATAGAAATCTCTTTGGTTCTGCCGCTTGTATGCATGTGTCTATGGAGGCCAACAGAGGGCGTTGGATCTCCTGGAGTTGGAGTTGCAGGCAACTTTGAGTTACCCTAAGTCCTGAGACAGGAACTTAGGTGGCATGCGAGCAGCCAAGTGCCCTCAACTGATGAGCCATCTCTAGCCACAGCTTGTGGGTTTATCTTTTTGATTGAGGTTTTTTGTTTGTTTGTTTTTGTTTTTCTCTCTGTGTCAGAAAAGAAAAGAAAAGGTCTTTTCCAGAAGGAAGGATTGGCACTGTTCATTCTAGAATTCATGTGGAAACCTAACATGGAGAGGGAGATGTTGGGGCAGTCCAGTGAGAGGCTGAGATCTCTAGTGCTCCTGACTTAATCCCTCATCTTTATTGGTTGTCCTAATTTAAGAATCTGTATTTCTTACTAGAGGTTTTTATCATCTATTAACCATATACCACAGCAGGAATCATCAAATTACAGCCCACAGATCAAATCTGACTGCCTCTACATTCTACAGCTGTGCCAATCCACAATTCTATAGCTACTGTTGAGCAACAAAAACAGAGTTGAATGATTGTGACACGGCACATGGCTTCCAAAGCCTGAAATGTGTATTGTCCTACCATTAAAGGGAAAGTTTCTGACCCATGCTCTAGATAGAGTCTAAGGATTTCTATTCAGCTCAGCTGTTACATAATGTGCCCAAAGGCACCTACCTACCTAGTTAGCTTGCTGTGATCTGACTCCATCTCAGACACTGTTACTCTCTGTGCCTCTTTTACACACACAATGTCATTTAAGCTCTACAACAATCATTTCTCTTTGCAGATGTGGAAACTGAGGTTCAATGTCCTATCCCAGACTAGAGAGTGGAGAGCCAAAGTGAGACTTGAACCAGTCTAAAGCCAACTTGTGGATATGCAGCTCTGCCTCTACATGTTGCACTATTTAACTCCTTTTGGGGAGATGGGAATTGAACCCAGAACTTCTTGGATGCTAGACAACATTCTGCCACTGATCTTAATTCCCAGCCTTTGTGTGTTTCATTATTAAATATATTTTTTCCTCAAGGATTCTCTGAGGAGCCCTGATTTGATCCTTGCTTTGAAACTAGTCATGAGAATCCCCAGCAACGAAGGAAAACAGTAGGCAATGTTGGCATTTGACAGACCCAACCTGACCCTTCAGTGCTAGTACTTTTTTCCTTTTAATCTTAAAATGCGTGAAGACATTGTTGGCCTAATACAGCAGGCCTGGCAGAGAACTCTCTAGGCCTTGGTTATTCTATGCAATCTGTCGTCTATGCTTTGTGCAGGCAAACAAGCTAAAGATTTGGATTTCTTTTACTAGTCCAATATATAACTCCATTGGGTTGGTTAGAAGCATGTATTTGGGAAATGAAACTGGGCTTACTTTCCCTAGTGTATTTTTTCTTGACATTTGAACATTTAACACTAAAAAGTAATCATTTTATGATGCTCAAAGACTTTTTTTTTTTTAAAGTACAGGGAGCACATGTCAAATAGGTAGGTTATTCACATTCAGACTGTGGTCTGGGGTTGTAATCCCATCTGGATTTGACAGCCAGATGGAGCTTATAGGAACTAGAAAGACAGAGGCACAAAGAGCAGAAAGAGAGGCTGTTAAAACGCAGAAAGAGGAGTTAGAGACAAGGCTTGGTAGGTAAGAGCACTGGCCAAGCAAGCACAAGGACCTGAGTTCAAATCCCCATAGTTCTTATAAAACACTGGGAGGTGACCATGAATCTTAGGTTTCTATTGCTATGATAGACACCATGACCAAAAGCAACTTGGGGAGGAAAGTGTTTACTCCATCATACATTTCCAGGTAACAGTCCATCACTGACAGAAGTCTGGGTATAACTCGAAGCATGAATTGAGGCAGATGTCATGAAGGAGTGCTGCTTATTGCTTCGTTTCCCATGGCTTGCTCAGTCTGCTTTCTTGTATCACCTAGGACCACCTCTGCAGGGATGACACCATTCCCAGTAGACTAGGTCCTCCTCTTTCAAGTAGCACTCAAGAAAATGCTCCACAGATTTGCCTACAAACAATCTGATGGAAGTCCTTTTTTCAATTAAAGTTTCCCTTCCCATTTACCTTTAGCCCATGTTAAAATCACCAAGGACACCGTGGGTAAGCTGTAATCTTAGTGCTTTGTTGGGGGCAGGAGGCCAGAGATGGGATGTCTGGGGCTTGTTGGCCACAAGACTCGCTTTAGTTTCAGTGAGAGACCCTGTCTCAAAGGAATAATGTAGAATGTTAGAGTAGAACACTCGACATCCTCTTCTGGCTCCAAGAACACATGACTAAGTACACACACACACACACTTGTACACACAGACAACAAAATCTAAACAAGAGAAAAAGAAACATGAATCCCCCTTGCAGATGTCCACACGAACCTTGCAGGCACAGACAAAGAGTGAGACACAGAGGTAGAGGCTGTCACAGGCTGTCACCACTGTGAGGGCAGTCCTTGGTGACATCTCACATCTGAGATCATCACTGTACCTGTTTCATACAAGGAAAACGGAGCCCACTTCTGAGGCCTCACCAGAGAAATAAGCAGAGAGAGAAAGAGATGCAGCATGTCTTCAAAGAGGACAGATGTGTTATTCATATGCCAACATGAAACCAAACAGCTTGTGAGGTGAAGTTGTCCATTCAAGGGCTTCATAGCTGATGCTACATTTTATTTACATGTTGGTTTGTTTTCCTCTGGGTAAGACTGAGCAGTCTGTGTTTGCTGTGCATCCAACAGAGATGTACGGTTTCTGGCTTGTGGGGCTTTTAATCAACAGCATCTGCAGATGGGATGCCTGTCTTACAGAATACAGGCAGACATTTTGAAAGCCTTGTGGGACCAGAGGTCCCCTTATAATTATATTTTTGCGAGTCTCCTTTTTCTTCCCAGGCAGTCCTGAGTCTGGTCCTTGTGTCCTAGCAAGTGGCAGGTGAAATTCACACCCAGCAGTCTGTCAGAGTTAGTCACTGACACACTGGTTCCCAGAAGGCTATTTCTGTAAAGGTGTAAAATTTGTTTTGTTAAATTACTTTGAGCATATGTCCCATGATTTCAGAGACCCTTTTAACAGGGCCCAAAAGCCAAGTAACAAACTGGATCCCATGGGTTTTTGTTTGTTTCTTTCTTAAAGAGACAAAGAGAAATGAGAACATGAAGTTGATTGGGTAAGGAGATGGAAGGATCTGGGAGAAATTGAAGGAGGGAAATGAATATGATCCAAATATACTGTATGAAATTCTCAAAGAAATAAAAAGAGTTTTAAATTTTTCTACAAAAGATATTAGAGAAAAGTGATCTTTCCTCTCTCTATCTCTCTTCTTTCTGCATATTTTTGTTCATGAAATAGGTTCTTGCTAGGTAGCCCTGGCTGGCCTCAAACTCATGACAATCCTCCCACCCCATCTTCTTGAATGTTGGAATTATAGGTGTGTGTCTCTACACTCATTTTAGCAGATATGATTTTTAAAAGATTTGTGAGTGTGTGTGTGTGTGTGTGTGTGTGTGTGTGCAAGTACACGCATGTACATGGATGCCAGAGGTGACCTTTGCATGTTGTTCCTCAGGAGCCAATCACCTTGTGTTTTGAGACAAGATCTGTCACTGGGCCCTGGGGCTTGCTATTAAGCTAGGCTGGCTGGCTAGAGAGGCCCCAGAAATCCTCTTGTCTGTGTCTTCCCAGGGCTCATGTGGTACCCTGGTGCTATGTGGTACCCTAGTTCTATGTACCATCATGTCCAGCTTTTTCCTCTGTGGATTCTGAGGATTGGATTCAAGTACATATATTTACACAGCAAGCACCTTATTGACTGAGCCATAACACTGATCCCTTTCTCCCTTTTGAGACAGGGTCTCACGTGTCTCAGGCTGGCCTTGAACTTGCTATGTAGCCAAGAATGACTTATACTCCTGATCCTCCTGTTTCTATCAACTAAGTACTGGAATTGCATGTTTTATGAAGTGCTGGGGATAGAATGCAGGGCTTTATGAGTGCTGAAAGAACATGCTACTGAGTTATATCTTTCACCCTGATATTGTCATTATTATAAGGACTTTTTAAAATTAGTTATGACATCAGCCTTAAGTGCCCAAAGCACTACTATCATAATTGCCATGTCTTTTTTCTTTTTGCTTCAAAGCCCTGCAACAGGACAAATACATCAACACATTTATTAATTATCTTTATTTTTGTTCTGCCAGCTTCATCATACCACTGAAAGGAATAATTGCAGAATTAGTGGGAACGTCTAATGATGCATTTAATGAGAGAATAATCAGGTGATGTTTCATTTGTACTAAACAGATGGCATTAAGCAGAATAAACAAAGGAATTCACTCAAGAAACAGGACTGTAGACCAGGTCAGAGTTAAGAGAGTATATGAACTGAGTGGCCAGTGAGTGACCTCTAGGGGGCACTGGGGCGAGCCATCAAGTGGGGGTAGGGAGAGCAATGTGAGTCAAGGGAAAGTGGCGCTGCTTTTGTGGCTCATTTAGAATGAAGCTGTGATTTTGTGTGGTTACAGGAAGGTGGTATGGCTCACTGCTTGGTAAACTGCAATTTCCACCATCACAATCATGGACACTCTCTTAGTCTATTTTCTGTTGCGATCACAGGGTCCCACAGGCTAGCTAAGTGTCATAGGTCTCATTCTGGGGAGCCTACCATGGGAGGAGTATCCAGTGAGGGTCTCCTTGCTGAGTCACAATGTGGCAGAAAACATCGAAGGGGTGGGGTGGGGGTGGTGTCAGGAATGGATGGTAATCTCTCAGTAACTAAGAATTAATGCACACTTACAGGCAGGGCTGCCAGTCCATTCAGAAAGGCAGAGCCACTAGTGCCGAATCACCTCAAGGTTTCAATGATGACTATATTTCAACATAAGGATAGGTGAGGACATTCAACCACTGCATGTAACGCACAAATAACAACACAAAGATGCCTTGATTTAGGGAATAATCAATAGTGGGAAGAGGACAAAGAGAACACACGCAGGTTGTATTTATTTTTATTTTCTTATTTTAAGTCCTAGAGTAATTGAACCAAGCCACAGAGGCGCCCTCTGGAAGGTGCTGGGTAGGAGCAGATCTGCATTTGGTATTTGTATCAACTCTCCCATTTCACTTGCCCCTAAGGCCAGAAATAGCCTCTAATCCCTGGGTCCATTATTTTTGTTTTAGGGTGTTTATTAAGCATCCAGTGCCCATACTGTGTGAAATTAAGTTTAGGCAAGTGTCTGGCTCACGAGAGGGCAGGTAACAGGTTTAGGCGAAATGTGAACAAACTTTCTCAGGGTACTCTGGGCAATTCAGGAGTCATATATCATGACAGTGGGGCAAAGAGGAAGCTTTAATGACATTCAAGGGTTTCCTCCTGTAACCAGTAAAGGTGGATTTCACCCAATAATTGTACAGTGGGCTGACGCTTTATCTAAAAGAAGAGAAAATATTGTTCAGACATCTGCCCACCTGCTTCCTGTAATTAGAAGACTGAAGAAAAGCCTCTCGGCTTCTAAGGCCTAATATCAGTGTCATATGTCAAAGTGAGAAAGGGTCACCAAGGGTCTAGGAGGCGACCCACTGCTGGCAAGATCTTAACTTTTGCATTGACTAACGCAGTTGATTGCATAGATTTGGCCTCAGCATGGTAGAACAGATTGAACTGTGATCTTTGCAGAATGATGGATGCAAGGCAAGCCAGCAGATGGTTTATAGGGATCTGGCCACGGCACTAATAGCAACAGAGCCAGTGCTTGCAATTGCTTAGTCAGCTGAGGCCCCACACACTACACAGACTAGGGAGTGGGCTGTTCCAAGGTTGTGTAAGGACAGACGCAGTGCAAGTCCCAGCTGGCCAAAGCAGATTTCACCTAATCTCCTAAGCGCTTGTCCCGTGGGTTCAGCCCTAGGGAGCTGTACAAATGCTCTAGGGATGTCTCCATCTATGTGTGCTCCTAGGATATTATATCACACCTTTGGGTCATATCTGGAGCTCATCATATTAGAAAAGTCTATGTGTGTGGTAGGTGAATTCTGATTCTAACTTTTTCTAAGTTCTCTCTCTCTTTTTTAATCAATGATTTTGGCTGAGTATATAAAATCAAACTGGATCTGATTAAGAAACCTGACACAGGCAGTTTCCAGTCAGGAGGGAGTGTTGGGGACCACATGCACAAGTACGCACACAGACACACACACAGGCACACACACACAGATACACACTCAGACACACACACACACAAAACTAAGTATCTTTTATCCAAAGTACCTAAGACCAAATGTTTCAGATTTTGAACTGGGACCATTTGACAATTCATAGTGAAATCATGAGATGTCTTAGGATAGGGGCCAAGAGGAAAGAGTAAATTCATTTACATTTCCTGTGTAGCTCCTACCTGTAGTTTGGAGGTGATTTTGTACAGTGTGTTTACTGTTTCTGCACCTTGACCCCAGCCCACGATGTCAGAGGAGGTTTGGAACTTTTACATGTGCGTCCTCACAAAATCTCTGATTTTGGAGCATTTTGGTTGCCGATGTTTTGATTAAGGATGCTCAACCTGTAAATATATTCCTATGCCCTACCCACAAATATTCTGATAGGCTCCTTCCAAATGACTAACTTTTCCAAGGAGATAGTTCATTAGTATTTCAGCACAGTATTCAGCCATGGGAAACAGAAAATCTATCTACAGGAGCATAGACAAAGTTAGAGTAACATTTTTTCTTAAACAAGCCTGGGAGTGAGCTCTGTGGGAAATGCCTGCTGCATAAGCATAAAGACACAGTTCAGATACCCTGCTCTCATTTAAAAGCCCGGCATGGCATCACAGGTCTACAACTCTTTCACTGAGGGTGGGAGTGAGCAAGTGGGGACAGGTGGGTCTCACGGCCTCACCTCAGAATGGGGAGTTCCAGTTGAGTTTTAAAACAAAAGGTGAAAGACAGAGAGAGAGAGAGAGAGAGAGAGAGAGAGAGAGAGAGAGAGAGAGA
>NW_021604699.1:2672832-2686138 GCF_004785775.1 Grammomys surdaster | reverse complement strand
AGAGAGAGAGAGAGAGAGAGAGAGAGAGAGAGAGAGAGAGAGAGAGAGAGAGAGCCATGATGCCAACCGTGGTCAAGCACACCAGTATAGAGCCTTATGTGTAACAGAGGAGGAAGGGAGAGGCTGGGGGCGGGGCCCACAGGGACAAGCATAGGACAGCTGCTGTGGCTCCAGCCATCTTGTTCAGATAAAGGAAATGGAAATGCAGAAAAGACAACAGCCATGTTCACCCAATTATCTGCTTAGGGCCTTGAACTAGATCATGTGGACATGATAGTACAGTAATTTTAAATTTATCCCCTACCGGCTTACAAACAAATGAGACCCAGACTATGGTTATTTTATGTGGCTTTGACAATAACTGAGGGGTAACCCCAGTCTACTTTTCTGACTGCTGGCCTGGCTGCCTCCCCAATGGTTTACCCCAGATGCTTGCTGTTTCTCCTGGCCATGTGCTCATAGTCCATCTCCTCTCCTGTGCCTTCTGCTCTTCAGTTCTCTCCTTTCTCTCCTCTGCCCCCACTCAACCAGGTAACTCAAATCCCACCTATCTCTAATCCCCACAGTAATTAATGTGCCCGCCATTTTTATTTAACTGGTAGTTTTAAATTAAGGAACAAGGTTTGTACAACAAAAGCTGGTAACCTTGAGAATGTGGTGTAGGCCAAACCTACAGAATTTAACATTACAACTCGTAGCAACAGAACTAACAACAAGACACACCCACTACTGGGAGGCATGTCCTGCAGGCAAATTGGAGAAGCTGTGAAGTTGAAAGCCCGCACAGGGTCTGGAATGGAGTGGACACTCCCAGCTCCCTCTCCCAGCCTGTCACAATAGAGGCCAAGTTTGCTTTTGCCTCCGCTTACCCTATGTTCAATGCTAAAAGCAGTCCCTACAGTTTGGTTCTTTGAGATAGCTTCTAATAGTAATTTATAGACACTCAGTCAAGAAGACTAGCCTTTGAGTGGTTGAACGGCCTGAACTCTACCTAGGTATTTTAGCAATGTGCCATCTGAACACGCCCTGGGGATCCTATCTTCATTCTCTAACAGTTCTACTACACACCTTCAACAGTGCATTACGTTTTGCTGAAACACAATCAAGAGGGAGAATTCAGTGCTGACCACAGCCTCACTGGGAGGGACATACGGGAAACTGTAGGATATCTAGGCAGCCTCAGTGAACCACAGTGTAACGGCACAGCAATATACCTTCCTAAATGAGTCCTTTCAAGGATACGTAGAAGCAGCACAAAGCAATCAGCACAGTTTATGAACTACTAAGAAACAGTCAGGGACCTTCATTCCTGTGTAGCTTTGCTTCTGTCCATGTGATCCTAGGCAGGGCAGGAACGCCTCTGGGATTTTAATTTCTTCATGTATGAAAGGAGGATGATGGACTAAGAAACCTTATTTATGTAATGTTTTGGTGTTAAATGCCTCAAGAATGTTAAGCTCAGGCCCTACCACTGAATTGCCTTTGGCTTGAGATCTCCTCCCTCTCCTTCCTCTCCCTCCCCCTCCCACTCCCCCTCTCCCTCTCCCTCTCCCTCTCCCTCTCCCTCTCCCTCTCCCTCTCCCTCTTTTCCCCTCCCCCCTTCTCTTTGACACGAAGTTTTGCTACACAGTCCAGGCTGACTTTGAACTCATGATTCTCTTTCCTCAGCTTCCCAAATGCTGGGTTTATAAGGTATGAGGACACGAGATATGTATACACACATAGAGGGAGATACATCCACCCATAAATAACTAAATCAAAATGTAACTCTAAAAGAATATTTAAAAAGAACATTTTGGAAAATACTCACTGGGAGTCTTACACACAGTTTTAACATGAGATAACAATGTATTTATTTTGTGATTTATTAACATGATCCAAGATAAAGATAGACAACATAAGCTTTACCACCGTAATCTGTAGTGCCGGTAAATGGCACTGTGGACACTGATATTGGGGGTGTGATTGTGACTGACATCGGTTTGAAGAATGTTCCCAGGTTTTCAAGCTGATATTACATAGCCATTAAACAGCAGTTCCCACCCCCACCCCCACCCCCACCCCCACCCCACCCCCACCCCCTTGAGCCCTGGCTATCCACCATGCTACTTTGTCTCAAGGAAGTTGATGACATCTGTGCCTTGGAATGTGGAGTCAGGTCACACTTACCCTTGTCACTGTTTCTTTTCTTTCTTTATTTTTAAGTTACATTTTTATTGTACTGATTTACTTGTGCTTGTGTGTGTGTGCACGTGCGTGCATTTGTGCGTGCGTGTGTGCCTGTGTGTGTGTTTTTCTTCTTTCCCTCCTTTCTTCTCTCTCTGTAATATGGAACATTTCATGAGTTTGTGTGCTATCCTCGCCAGCTGCTGGCCCTAATTCTTGCACATTCCAGTTTTAGTGTGCTGCTGGGTTGGACGCTGGCTTATCACCTAGCCCAAAAGGTTTATGTATGTTGTAGCATGAGTCAGAATTTCATTTCTTCCTAATGCAGAAATGTATTTAATTATATTGCTTTCTTGATGCCCACATTATATAGCTTATCTTTCACACACTGATGGATATTTGGATCATTTTCTTTTTTGTTACTCCCAAGAACACTGCTATTAATATGGACATAGAAATATTTCTTTGAGATTCTGATTTTAGGTTGTTTGTTTGTTTGTTTGTTTGTTCCTGGAGTGTTGAGAGAGATCTTATACAACTTAAGCTGTCCTTGAACTCCTGATCTGTCTTCTGCCTCAGGGTGCTGAGATCACAGAGACTGGCACTCTGCTCTCCTTTCTTTTCAGTGCATTCTCAGTGCTTAGATTACTTGACCAACTGGCAATTCTAATGCATTCATTTTGAAGAAAGAGACAACAGAGGCTCAGAATTTTCGGTGGGTTCCTTTTGCTCCTAGGTAAAGGCCTAAGTGAGTTAAATGTGATTTCAGCATTCTTTATTGTAGACAACAGAACAAAATCAGACAAATGGGATTGCATCTAACTAAAAGCTTTCACTGGGCTAAGGAACCAACTGTAAAAGCTTCACTTGGGCTCAGAAGACAACTATAGACGGGCAGAAAATGTCCACAAAGTCTAGACCTGAGAAGGGATTAATACTAGAATATATAAGTCCAGCTATCCAAGGATGGCAGTCTCCTGATGGGAACGCCAAGTATTCAGTGGTTGTTCAGTGAGGCCTGATGTCCTAATCCAGCGCAGGAAATTCCTGGGAAGCTACTCCACTAGTCTTTAGAATACACTGAAATCTCAAAGAAGTACGTTCTAATCCTAGCAGAGGAATGCCTTAGCGACAGGACAGATGAACTCACCAGTCAATGTGAGGGCAAGCAGGCAAAAAGGAAATGCTTCCTTCTTCCATGTCATTTTATATGATTGCCACTAGGAACAGCCAGATTTAGGGTGAATCATTTCACCTCAAATGGCCCAATCAAAGAAACGGCCTCATAGGCATACCCAACGGTTTGGATTTTAGTTGGGTCTAGATATAGTTAAGTTAAAAACAAGATTATTTGTTAGTCTGGTGCTACTATATATTCAAATGCTAAACTCTGTACCCCAAGATCTAGTTGTTCCAAGACAAAGAAATCCTGACATATACCAGCTTTTGTTGTGTAAACCTGCCCCCTAAGTTATCTCTGATTGGTTAATAAAGATACCTATAACCTGGCTGGGCAGAAGAGAGGAGGCAGAGCAGAGGTTCCTTGGATTGGGGTATAGGCAGGGACCAGGGAGAGATAAGAAAGGACATGGGGAAGAAGGAAGGTACTGTGGGGTAAGTAGATCATGAGCACATGGTCAAGAGGGCTGGTCAGTTGGTGTAGGAACAGCCCAGGTAGAACACAGCAAGTGATATCTCAGGGTTATCACAGGGAAGCAGGCAAAATAACATGGAGGGTTGACATCTGCCCAGATCTAGTGCCTTAAGGCTTATTATAAATATAAAAGTCTTTTGTCTTTCACTTGGGAACTAAATATCAAAGGTGGGGTCAAAATCCCCAAATAATATTTATCACAACATCATTGAAGTAAAGAAAATGTGATGTATACACACCATCGAATATTGTTCTGTAGTCAAAAGAATGGAATCTTGTCATTTGTAGCATCTTGAGTAGACCTGGAGAATATGATGGTGAAATAAACTGAACACAGACAAACCCTGTGTGATTTCACTCATGAGCTGAATTTTAAAAGGTTGGTATCATAAAAGTAGAGAATACAACAGTGTTCGCCAGAGGTTGCGGGAGAGTAGGAGGGTCATACGGATAGAGAAAAAACAGTAGAGAAGCCAAAGATAGGGAATAACTCCACAGTCAGGGACCTGCTTGGCTTAGACACACACACTTTTCCTAGCAATGTACATGGCAACTGTTGGCACACTGGGCCCTCCCTTCCACACATGCATGGGGACATGTCCATCTGCTTTATGAAATAGAACTAAGTCATACCCCCCCATAAATATGCACAGTTATTTTGTCAACCAAAGAAAAAAATTCCTGCATTGATTTTACCCTAGTATCTCACACAATCTTCCCAACTCAACCTGAAGTTCTAGTGATTTCTTTGAAACCCTGGAACAGATCATGTTCTCCTTCTCCTCTCCTCTCCTCTCCTCTCCTCTCCTCTCCTCTCCTCTCCTCTCCTCTCCTCTCCTCTCCTCTCCTCTCCTCTTTTCTTCTCTTCTCTTTTCTTCTCTTCTCTTTTCTCTCTCTCTCTCTCTCCCTCTCTCTCTCTCTCTCTCTCTGCTTTCTTCCTCTTCCCCTGCATTCCCAACCCTCCCCTTTCTTCCCTCCTCCTCTCCCTCCTTTCTCTCCTCCCCCTTCTTCCTCCTCCCCCTTCTCCTTTGCTGCCTTCTTCCTCTTCATCCTTTTTCCTTCTCTTCATTCTTTACTTACTTTTTTTTTTCTAAGACAGGCTGTTACTCAGGAGTTCAGGCTAGTCCTGAACTCATAGCAACCTCCCTGCCTCAGCCTCTCAAGTGATGGGGTTACAGGCGGGAATCATTTAGCTTGGGTTGGGTTTTCTAATGTACCTGCTCTTCCTCTGTCTCATGCATTTTTTTTCTCTGAAATGCTATAGTTCACTGGTCCATGTTCCCTCCAGAGCCATGTCCTATGAATCTCAGGTAAAACAATGTTGTATAAGTGAACAGAAGATGAAGGAGCTGGGAAGTTTTGCCCACCACTTGTGATATAGCATTATAAGATGTAAGTCAAGGTAAAAAAATACTTTTTAGAGGGCAGACCAATCACCTAAATGTGTGGTTTGGATAGTTAGGTCTTGATAGAGTAGAGAACTGTGACACATAGATCCTACCAGGGCCATGCTGGGTGACATCTTTGCTCCTAATTGTACGTTACCACTTAAAATTAGGGGTTAAGGGATGTGGCCCAGTCAGTAGAGTGCTTGCCTAACATGAACAAAGTGCTGGCTTTGTTACCTAGCACTGCATAAAGCAGGCATGGTGGTACATATAATTCTAACACTCAGAAAATGAAATCAGGTAGACCAGCAGATCAAAGCTATCATTAGCTGCATAGTAGATTAGAGGCCAGCCTGGGAGACATGGGACTCTGTCCCAAAGAAATCCATTAGGGCTGGGGAGGTGCCTCCATAGGCAAAGTGCTTGCTACTCATGCATGAGGACCTGAGTCCCAGCCTCGGCACTCATGTACAAAGCTGGGTGTAGTGTGGGCCTCTGGAACCCCAGTGTCAGGGAGATGGAGACAGGAAGACCCCTTAGTGCCCACTGGTCAGTCATTCTAAACGAACAGTGAGCTCCAGACCTTGTCTGAAAAATAATGTTGAGTGTGACTGAGGAAGACACATAACACAGACCACTGGCCTCCATATGCATGCACACACATGCACATATGAACACATATGTACACCCACAAAGAAACAAATAGTAAAAATCAGTTAAAATTCTGTTTTTCGAACTCCGTAGTCACGAGTCAGGAGCCCTGCAGGAAGCAGTTCCTGTCACCATCCTCAGTGGTACAATGCAGACCAGTCCATCATCACAGAGACCCTGGAGTGACAGCTCAGCAAAGGTGGGCATGTTACACCTGATGCATCTAAATTTACCATTTTCAAACACAGATCCAGCCAAGCAGAATAGTTGGAGTATCCCAGTTTCTACTTCTTGCCCTTAAAGCAAATCTCCAAATGAAACATTTTTGGAGATCAGAGATCACAGAACTAGGCGATTCTCTGTAGAGTTGAGAACCAGACTTGTAGAGGAGAGAATTGTGCTGAGCCCAATACTTACTATCTATATACCATGGTGGTGAAACTGATTATAGATATAGATATAAATATAGATATAGATATAGATACAGATATAGATACAGATATAGATATAGATATAGATGATATAGATATACATATAGATATAGATAGAGATAGAGATATATATTGATATATATCTATCAATATCATATATATTATATATCATATATATTATATATCATATATATTATATTGATATATCTATCAATATCAATATTATATATATAATATATATATATTGATATATATCTCTATCTATCTATCTATCTATCTATCTATCTATCTATCTATCTATCTATGTTGAGGCAGATTGGAGCCTGATTGGCCTGGAACTTACTATGTAGACCAGATTTACCTTAAGCTTACAGAGATCTGCCTGCCTCTGCCTCTAGAGTGCTAGGATTCAAGAAGCATACCATCAGGTCACACCTATGATAGATAGTATAAAATTCATGGAGGAAAGGGCTCTCCCCCACCTTAGTGTTAGCAGAGGCTGTCATATGGTTAAGTCACAGTATGGTCCTCTTGTCTGTCACATTCCCTTCTACATTGATGTGAACAGTCACAGTCATGTTATGATCCAAGTCTAGCAGACACTTTACCTCGCTTTATGAAATGTGTTCTTCAGCGAGCTGGAGAGATGGCTCAGTGGTTAAGAAAGCATATTGCTGCTGGGTGGTGGCAGTGTCGCATGCCTGTAGGGAATGAGAGGCAGGCAGATCTCTGTGAGTTTAAGGCCAGCCCAGTCTACAAAGGGGGTTCCAGGACAGCCAGGGCTGCATAGAAAAACCCTGTCTTCAAAAAACAAAACAAAACAAAACAAAAACCAACAAAACAATTTATATTCCTCTTCAGAGGGCCCAAGTTCTTAAGTTGGGTCCCCAGCACCCACATCAGGAGGCTCACAACCACATTTAATTCCAGTTCCAGGACATACAATCTGATGCCTCTAGCCTCTGAGGGTGCCACACTCAAGTGCATAAATCCACACATAGACACACATATATGATTAAAAAATAATAAATCTTTTAAAAATCCTGTCATATGTGTTTTGTAGGGATGGATAGCTTTTTAATGAGTCTAACCTATTTACCTGGGTGCTATATAACATCCTATATTAATACTATAGCTTAATTCTTTCCCCCTTTATTGTCAAATATTTGAGTTGTTTCCATTTTTTCTATTACAAATAACGTTCACATTAATGCATGCTCACACCCAGAAATAGGACTGCTGGGTTGTAAGACACCCTTATTTTCAACTTTGTTTTGTTGTAACAATAGGGTTTGAACCCAAGGCCCTATGCATGCTACATTCTTCCCTTCATGTTTATTGCAGCACTATACACTGAGCTACTAGCCTGGCTAGCTGCTGCTGCTGCTGCTGTTGCTGCTGCTGTTATTGTTGCTGTTGCTGCTGTTGCTGCTGCTGTTGCTATTGCTGTTATTGCTGTTGCTGTTGTTGCTATTGCTGTTGTTGCTGTTGCTGCTGTTGCCGTTGTTGCTGCTGCTGCTGTTGCCGTTGTTGCTGCTGCTGCTGTTGCTATTACTGTTGTTGTTGCTGTTGCTATTGTGGTTGTTGCTGCTGTTGCTGCTGTTCCTTGGTATTCATTGTTGTTTTTTCCGGTGCTAGAGATCCAACACGGAGCTTTGTATTTGCAGCTCTGAGGTACTGCCCAACCACACTCCAAAACTGTCTTGTCAACCTTCCCACTGTGTATGCATGAGATTCCACCATCATCTGAATTGATCATCATCTCCCCAGTATTGTGGCCTTACGTGGTCTCATCTTGTTTTGCATCTTCTCATCCTCATTTGCTCAACTGTGAGTTTTTTCGGTGAACTTTTAGTACATACCCTTGCTCAGTTTCTACTGTATTGGTTATTACTGTCCCATAGGTTATAATTAAGGGAATCTATTTTCTTGTTGTGTTAGCTGTGAGCCTACATTTTGACAGCTGACCCATCTCCCCGACTCTGTTTTCTAAATATTGTTTTACTGGAGATAATACCTATGTCAAAAAGCTCACTCCTTTCAAAAATATAAACTGGTGCTCATTCTATACATCCACAGAGCTGTGTATCTAACACAACTCTTTTTGTTAACTTAAAATTGCCTTATTTTCTTTATTTTTTTTTATCTATATGTGTATTGCCACAATGCACATGAGGAGGTCAAAGGACAACTTAGAGTTGTCAGTCTTCTCCTTCTGCCCTGTAAGTTCCAAGGTTAGAACTCAGGTTACCAAGCTTGACAGCAAATACTTTCATCCACTGAGCCATCATACTGCCCCCCATTATTATTTAAGCCATTATCTTTGTGACCTCCCAAAGAAATCTCAAATCCATTAATCTATTTCCTTCCTACCCCATCTCCTAGCTCCACAGCCACCAATCTAATGTCTACCTTATATTTGCTTTTTTTCAGACACTTCTTATAAATGGAATTATGTAATACAGTCCACTTTGAAATAAGATGGATAGTTCAGTGAGGTATAGGATAATTTTTGAATTACATAAATGGTCCACCATGCTTAACCCATTTTGCTTGCATTGAAGTGCTATTTTTTCCCTTCCACCATAAGTTATGATGAACAAATATGTGTTTTTAAATCCTGGCTTCCTGTTCCTGGTATCTTTCACCTTCAAGGATTCCTGAGGGAATCAAAACCTCCCTTTGAAAAGCATCGGTCCAGAGCAAATTGTAGTCTAAACATAGCTCTTGTGAGAGCAGAGTGAACATTCGGTTTTGTTTACATTTGGCTGAACTAAAAGGGGTCATTTCAAGAAAGAGTCAAGGACCAGAAAAAGGAAATGGCCTGGAACAAGTCTAAAACATTTAATGTTTAAAAATCAGGGATGCGCGGGAGAGTTTCCAGCTATTGTCGGTGGCATGCCGGAGAAGAAGTCGAGTGTTCAAGTATCCCCTGCAAACCAAAGTTCCTTTAAGGACAAAAACCCATAAAGCACATATTTTCACATGTATATAATAAGTTGTATAATGCAATAAAGAAAGAAAAAGAAAACATGTTTACCATGAGACCCCTCTGGGGAATGCATCCCTTGAGAGCCGTAGGATGTAGCTGGGGGAGAAAACAGTGGTCCCTTAGCAGACTGGAAAGTGACTGGTTCAACCTCAGAGCCTCTGAATTCTGATCAGTAAGTCAAAGATAACATCACATATTTTGCTTTCCCAACTCTTCCAAAGCAAGCAATGGTGGCCATTGATTTTCCTTGCACATTATGAGAGGCAAGATGATGTTTTAATTTTTATGGATTTAGAGTCCTGCTTGCATTTTTTTTTCTAGCAGCAATCTTTTTATGTTGTGATACAATTTATGACAATATATGTTCCAATATTAATGTGATATGATTTCCCTCCACCCCCACCCCCAATATAAACTCTAAAGATGCCCTGTAACTTATCTAGCCTCTCCCACAGCTCGAGCGGGACTTAGCAGATGCTGCATGATGCCAGACACAGATAATGATTGTTGACCTGTTATACGGACTGACATCTTCTCCTAGGAAGTGTGTATATATCAAGATCCCTTCAGCGTGCGGTAGATCTGAGTGTAGATGAGATTGCAGTATAAATGCAGCATATTTTATGGACTTGAAGCTCTCCCTTATTTCTCACCAGTTGGCCTCATCTTTTTATCCTGCTTTTAAGGAGAAAATTGCTCAATCCTCTAGTGGTCTTCTGAGGTAAGGGCAAGGAGATTCATGAGACACGGTAACACTTCAGTAACCTCAGCTAACAGTGGGAACACAATCTAAACCGAAGAATATTTTTTGAAGAACCGAAGTTTATTACTTTCTGGCACATTCATAAACTAAAGCTGCAGACAAGGTGTTTTCATGTCAAGGGATCTCGGTCTGTGTTTATGTCTCATTTGTGATGGATGGTGAAGACACACTCGGGGTGCAAACGAGCTGTAAGCAGCTTGTGCAAACACACACGAAAATAGGAATCCTCTTATTTTCTTTATTAACTTGCTTATTGAAATGTTTTAAAGAGGTAAGCGGCAGCACTTTAAAGTATTTAAATGATCAAGGTTAAGTCAATAATGCCAAACGATTAAACCACAGATACTCATGGAAGAAATCAGTGGAGACTTGGGGTAGAACTCAGTGGGTAGAGTGCTTGCCTAAATTATAAGAAGCCTGGGGTGGAGATAGGTGAAGGAAAAAAGAAAGAAATAAAAGGAAAGAACATGACTGTTTCTGGACATGTGGAGGAAAATTTTATTGTAGGCAGAGGAGAGAGCATAGCCAGAGAATGAGACATCTGGGAAACTCCAGAGCAGACATCACCCTGAACCCTGTGAGGAGATGGGGGAGGGGAGAATCAGGTAGAGAAGCTAAGAATGCAAAGGTACAAAAGGGGTGGGTAACCAAAATGGCTAAATTATGAAGGGAAGAGCTGCTGGGGGAAGGGCAGCCCAGCCCCCTCACCCCCACCCCTGGGCTGGAGATTGTTTCAAGTACAGTGCTGGGTGAGCAAGCCAGGAAGACCCTGTAACAAGTAGGGGCTGAGAGATGCTAGGAGAATCAGGCAGCCAGGTTGGCTTTGATATGTTAAGTAGGCATTTCAGCCATTATCCCAGGGTTTGAAATTTAACAGTAGGAGCATCAAAGTTCTGAGTGCTGCATAGTTTCTTATCTAGAAAAATGGTATCCATCATAAGGGAGCTGCAGATTGATCCTCCTACAACATGGCTTCCAGGGTGCCACTTCCTGTTCAAGAAACAATACTGTCTTTCAGTCAGCACCAGTACTCCAGTGCTCAAGGACCCCTGTTGTTTGGTTCTTTTTAAATTACCTCATCAGCCTGCAATCTCACTAGAACAGAATACCATATAGGCTTTAACAGTCCAGCCCATGAACTCTTCCCCTCTCTGTATCCTCACAGTGCCCCCTGGGCCTTTGCTCATGATGGTTCCTTGTAAGACATACACCATGTCTCATTCACATCCCCAAATTCCAACTACAGTTCTAAAACATACATGGGACCAAATTTTATATGCTTTGGTCATGATTTAACATTGACTTTATTACAGTGGCAGGTTAAATCATGCCCCTTGCCGTAATCCCCAGACCCATACACCCTAGCAAGCACTTTGCCGATTGAGCTATCCCAGTAGTCTATTTACTGATTTATTTAGAGTGCGTGCATGCATGCATACACAACTCTGTGTGTGTGTGTGTGTGTGTGTGTGTGTGTGTGTGTTATGGAAAACTATAGGATAAAAGAAAAGGTTGTCAGAAGACGGGGTGAGGAGACAGGCTAAATATGGAGTTCATTAGCCCTCATTGGAATTTCTAGTCCATGGTGATTCTTTCTTTCTTTCTTTCTTTCTTTCTTTCTTTCTTTCTTTCTTTCTTTCTTTCTTTCTTTCTTTCTTCCTTCCTTCCTTCCTTCCTTCCTTCCTTCCTTCCTTTCTTCCTCCTCCTCCTCCTCTTCTTCCTCCTTCTCTTCCTCTTTTGAGATACAGCAGTGGTTCTCAACTTTCCTAATGCTGTGACCGTTTAATAAAGTTCCTCATGTTGTGATGACCCACAACCATAAAATTATTTTCATCACTATTTCATAACTGTAGTTTTGCTACTGGTGTGAATCATAATGTAAATACCTGTGTTTTTCAATGTCCTTGAAAAGATCATTGGACCCTCAAAGGGGGTCACGACCCATAAGTTGAGAATGACTGAAACAGGGTCTAATATAGCCAAAGCTGGTCTCAAACTCACTATGTAGCTGGGCTCATTTTGAACTCCTAATCACTCTACCCCACCTCTTGAGTGTCAAGATTACAAATGTGACTCACTGCATCTGACTTCTGTACTGTGCTTATATAGGTATCTTATACATGTTATAACGCAGGGCATATGTATAAACTCATAGAGATTATACAGTAATGTGGACTCTCTTTTGTGTAAATTTTTTAAAAATGGGCAAGACATACAGTATGAAAAATATTTATAGCAGACATTTATTTGATAAAGTACATGTATCTATACATTATTTGGATACATAATCAAATGTAATAATAAAACAAAGTGATCCATTTAAAAGTGGCAAGAGATTTGAATAAATATTCCCAAAGAAGCTGCTCAGGGGTTGGGGATGTAGCTTACTACATAGATCAGGTTGTCTGTGAACTCGGAGATCTGCCTGCCCTGCTTCCTGAGTGCTGGGGTTAAAGGCGAGTGCCCTATGCCATGATGGGGTTATAGTTCAATGGTAGAAGGCTGGTCTAGATTTGGAGAAGCCCTGGGTTCATTCCTTGCAGCACAATATTGCTGGACAAATGCAAATTAAAGCCAGGATACAAGCTTTTTTAGAATAGTGAAAAACTAATAAAGTCATCAAATAAAGTGACACTGTCACGTGCCAATGAAGCCAAGGCCGGAGCTAGTGGGATTGCTGGGGGTGAGGGAAAAAATGGTCTCCCTCTGTCTGGAGAACAGTGTGTGGTGTTTTCTTCAAATGTTCAGCATACCACATGATCCAATAACTGCACTTCTTCGTGTTTAGCCAAGGAAAATGGAAGCATATGTTCATACAAAAACCTGGACATGAAGGATTATAGCAGCTTTATTCATAATTGCCCCAAATTGGAAACAGCCCAAATTCCAAATGTCATCTGGCTGTTGAAAGAATAAACTCGGCAATCTATCCATGCATCTTAGCATGCCACTTGGCAAAAGGAATGAACTACTCATATGCACAGCAAGGACAAACTTCTCATCCTCATTTGTATTATGCTAAGTGAAAAAAGCCAGACTTCTGCACCAGATGATTCCATTATTCCCTCTAGAAAAAGAGAATGCTCTAGGAACAGAAAGCAGGTCAGTGGTTACTAGGGGTCCAAGGAGGTCTCATGGCTACCAAGGGACATGGGAACACTTTTAGTGACATACTGTTCTGTGTCTTGATCAGGACAGTAGTCATGTGATTCTATCTATCTATCTATCTATCTATCTATCTATCTATCTATCTATCTATCT